>NW_009648642.1:714263-733860 GCF_000708025.1 Charadrius vociferus
CCCCTTCGCCCGTGCCATGCAGCCGCTTTAGCAAGCGGGCAGGCGGGGTGGAAAGGCGGCAGAGGTGGTGTTAGGGACCCCTGTTCTGCGTAAAGGTAGAGTCTGTGTGTTGCCAGATCTGTGCTGGAGGGAAATTTCCCGCTGTGGAGACGCGCCACAGAATAAGCTTCAGGAAAAAAGAGAAATCTTCCATTCGGACCCTTTAAAATGAGAGGAGGAGGAAAAAAAAACAATCTGTGGGAAATTCTGGCTTGCCGGGAGAGGGTGTTTTACTGCTAGTAAGAGTTTATTGTCCCTAAAGTGAAGAGAGCTCATTTTGTGCCCTCCAAAGAGGGAATATTGCAGGGCCTGCGTGCCAGCCTGTGCTGTGTTGGTTTGTGGTATAAATGGAGCTGTCACACTGCACGCCTCAAGCATAAAGCCAGAAAAGGGGTTTGTGACCCACTAGTCTGATGTCCTGTGTAAGAGGGGAGGGGACTTCAGAAAACTCAGTTTTGGAATCATTTTTGCAGGTGAGAGATTTGTGTTTCTTTTAAACATTTTGCCTTCCCCATCTGGTGTCCAAGGCTACCCAAGGCACGTTCCAAGATGAGCTGGAGTGGTGCATTTCGCAGCTGGAGGCAAATCTCCTTTGCCTCAACCCAACCCCAAAACAAGGTATGTTGCCTCTTTTGCAGTCTGCAGCCATATTCCAACCTCAGTTCTGATTTAGCAGACCTGGATGTTTTTCTGTTGCTTCTCTCCCATCTGTTTCCTAGTCTTGTGTTATATGGGATTTGTTCTAAATACAAAACAACATAAAGCGTTGAACTTTTAAGAACTGTCTGTCTGGAAGCAGCTTTATCTTTCACTCCTGTTTCCTGTATTTTTTCTCAAGTTCTTATTTTCCCATTTGTTGTTTGGTTCTGCAACAGCTTTGCTTTTGTTTTCCAGTCTTACGGAAACACAGTGTCAGGGTGTCCGGCCCTTAAATGCCATTGCGTTTGTGTTTGTGAAGCTTGTTCCTCACTGTTCTTGTTCCAAGGAGAAATTACAGTTTGATCTAGTCAGTCCAACTTGTAAATATATGAGGACACATGTCCTGCTCCTACTGATGGCTAGTACTTAACATTTAGAGGAAGGGTGTGACTACCCTTTGTAAGATGCCTAGATGAGTGTTCGCTGGTGCACCTGAGGATGTAGCAGTGTTTAATATCTTGTGCTTTGTACCTAGTGTCCAGCAGCAGCAAGGCTAAGCTGCTGCTGGAGGGGAGGCAGAGGCTGAGCACAGTGACAAGGCAAGCAGAGGCGACGACTTGGCCAGAAAAAGGCCCATTTGCACAGTACCTGACCCAGGAGAGCAGAGCAGTACCACTGATGGTAACTGGCTCACCAGAGAAGTTTGCGGTGGTGAGGCAGATCCAAGCTCTACCCAGCAAGTCGAGGTCTGGATCAGTGAGGTACCTGGCTGCAGCAGTACTATGCAAGAGATCCTCAGCTTAGAATAACTCCCAAGTGAGGGAGGGAAGAGGTTCCCCTGGAGCTTTTTCGAGCTCTTTCTTTAAAGAAAGAGCTTATTAGTGAGCAGGCCTTGAATTCAGCCAGCTAAACTCCTTGAAGTGGGGGGGAATGTGTGTTCAGGACCCTGACACCTGGGTGCTATGAAGACACGTCCCACTTTTTTTGGATGGCTACAGCCCCACTGCAGTGTTTCTGCCTCATGTGTGCTGTTACTCTATTTGTAGCGTGGGGCACTCGGTGTTAGATCTGCAAGATACACTTCACTTGGAGAGTCCCAGAGAGATGCACTGCAGCCAAGAGAGATGGGTGCCTGCCCATTCTGAAATGCTAGTCTAGAACATCAAGCTTTTTTGTGGCTTGAAATGCACGAGACAAACACTGGAAGACTCTGCATATCTGGAGTTCCCAGACTGAGGTCTTCGCGGACCGCTGTCACAGAAGAACAACGATGCTTTTAGAGAATGCTCTGACACAAAGAATTGGGATTACTGTTGTGGGCGGGGCAGTTTGTATGAGAGTCAAGCAAGAGTCCTGCTTTTCAGGGTGTGCTCACTACTCAGTCAGATTTGTTCCAGTTTTCCAGAGAAGAGACACCAAGTTTCCCTTAGGGGAAGGGTTATTAAGCCCTGTGTAGCTTCTGTGCCATTAGTAGGGCAGTTACTGCAGTGTAAGATTCTTAACATATATAATAAGCAGTTAATATCTATTTCCCCCCCCCTTTAAGAATGTTTCACAGTGTTTCAGCTTCCAGAAGCATTTGGAGTTTACTTTCAATTGAATGCCAGTCGTGGATTAGTCAGAGGTGGTATGAACACAGAACATGTTCAGAGGAGACCCAGTCACCAGCATCTCACAGTATGGTATGTGAGGCCCACCGTAACCTGTTTCTTTTCTCTCTCGGTCTTTTTCTTGAGTGCAGCAGAGGAGACACAGCGCATTCTCAAGGTGCTGCGCTCCAGTGAAACTCCTTTTGTGAAGAAGCAACAAGTGATGGACCACGTGTTTAGGGACTGTTGTCTCAAGATGGCTGAGGATCAGAAGAGCATGGAGAAGGCAGGTGAGTTTTAACTGTCCCTTCAGGGGATGGGTAATATTTGGTTCTTTTCTGTAGATTTCTTACGTTGCGGCTTTTGATTGGATCAGCTCTCTGTGGCAATGCCCTACGGAGGCAGTCGCAGTAGCAGTGGCATCCTCATAGTAGGAAACTGGCATATTGATAGAAACATTATTTATCTTTTCTAGATGTGGAACATGGTGACGTGAAAGTACAGCAGAGCAATGGGCAGGCTCCAGATGGTGTAGTATATGGGAAACAATCTGACCACATCTCCGAGGCAAACCCGAAATGGTTCATGTCATCCAACAACAGCTTCCAATTTGATTTTACACTTTCTGAGATTGACCCAGAAACAACTGGCACATCTTTGGAAGCAGTCCCTGGTGTCAGTGGTGCTGAGCAGATACAAACCAGAGCCACCAAGCAGGAGAACTGGAATGGAGCCTTGGGTTTTGCTGCCTCTGGGCAAGAACCCAAGTTTGCTTTCAATTTTGCCATCCCAGATGAAGACTGTCCTCTGGTTCCATCAGTTCCTGCAAGCCAATATACAGAGTGTACAGCAAATCATGAAGTGCTGGGTGATTCACTGCCCCCTGAATCAGCAGGTATGCTGCAGATTTCAGCCTTGCAGAAGCCTGAATTGACTCAAACTGCAGGTAGTGCACCCAAAGAGGATAGAAGCCACGTCACATTACAGATCCCTCAACCAGAGACTGCTCCTGGAGATGAGACAGTAACAGAGAAATCAACAGCAGATGGAGCTGCCCAGAAGAAGAAAAAGAAGAAAAAGCAAAAAACATCTGTCAGTAAAAAGGAGACAGAAGAAACTGACATCAACAGGAAGGCAAAGGCAGAAGCTAACGAATGTCAGAACAAAGATACTTCCCACCAGGATGAGACCTCTCAGGTATTTAAATATTGATGGGATGCCCTAATTTATAAGCCCGTGAGCAAAAGAGAAACTTTATCTCTTTGCATAGTTTAACAGTTAGTGTACTTGAGATGAAAGCTGAAAGACAAGGATTGCTGCTTATTTCTTACAGCAGCTGTTTTCTTTCTTTGCTAGGCAGCTGAGGAACCTAACTAGTGGAAAAAAAGTTAATAATCCTTTGTTGTCCACTTCAGACTTGTGCTGAAACATTTAATGTTTAGATTTGCGATGGCTGGTCCTAGGAAGCTGGGTGCCATGTTTTCTTAAAAATGTAGAAATAAAAAATGCAGGTAACTGCACTCAGTCACTGCCAACCTGGTATCTCTGCATGCAGAAGCAGGCACTGTACCCCTGAGTTGCATGTTACTGGGTAGGATGAATTGCTCACAGAATGCAAATAGCAAAGTTGAGGTGCAGAGCTGCTACCTGGTGTAGGCACGGTTGTGGCAGGGTGTGGTGCAAAGCTGAAGGGTGCTTCTGAGAAGGTTCCCGCTGTAAGGCATAGCCCAGAAATCAACTGAAGTTGCAAGTTACATGTAAACACACCATTAAGGCACACCCTGTGGTTTTCTAATGTCTTGCTAAAGGTCCAGGTCATCATTTTATTTTTCTTTTCAGCACTGGTGTAGTTGTTATTAACAACCAATGTCAGATGAGCAATACTGAAATACAAAATTACAAAAAGCTTACTTTTGTTAATATTCTGCATGGAAGTTGCACTGAGTGTTCACCTGCCTCTTGGAGCATTCCATCCAAAGTGCTCTTTCACCCACAACCCTACTAATAAACACTGCTGAGTACCAGAATGAGAAAGACGTGAAGGTGAGGTGAAGCCCTTCCAGTCCATTGAAAGGAGACCGTGGTGAGGAAAAGGAGACAGCATGAGGGCTTTTGTATTTACGTAATAGTTAAGAATTGCATCAGCCCCAGGCTGCAGCCCTGTTTCCCTCTCCCTTCCCACTGCTCATTAGCCAGCTGGCTTTGCATGATGGGACTTGGCTTCATCCACCTTCACGGGCTTCAGCTTCCTTCTCCTCACCCATTTCTGGTTGAGCAAGCACGCAGGAGCCAAGACACCAAGACTTGGTTTCTGGTTCTGTCCGTTGTTTGCTTTTTGATTTCAGTTGGGTTTGGTGGTAGGGGTTTTTTTTGTTGTTCATGCTTATGCCTCCCATCTGTGGGTTGATTTGACAGCTTTTTTCAGAGGAAAGGCTCTGGACAGCTTTCCAGAAAACAGCACCATCTGAATGGCAGCCAAATATTAAATCCATCAAATAGAGGCAGTGAGTTGCAACTAAACACATTTGTCTGTTGCTTTAAGTTTATCCAATGAAAAGCACGACAGGGAAAATGTCAAGAAGTCTATAAAGTGATCACCAGAACATGAAATTTGGAATAGTCTTGACTTTATGCAGGTACTTTTTTTTTCCTGTGTAGCAACTGCCGCTCTAATTTTTGGATGACTTACTCCCTCATGTTCACTCTGCTCTATGTTGTATAGCAGTCAGATGACCATCTGTGGAGAGAGGTGGACTGGTGTGTGGAACAGCTGGAACTTGGCCTGAAGACACAGAAAGCCACTCCAAAGCAGGGTAAGTGTTCAAGTGAACAAGAGATCTCCCCTGTGGGACGGGTTGGCAGCTTGCAGGGGCCAAGCCAGCGGGGAGTCTTAAGCTGTGCATTGTTTCTCCTTTGCACTGCTTCAGTCGAGGAGGCTCTCCGTGCGATCAAGACGCTGCGCAATGACAAGGCTCCACTGGTGAAGAAACGTCAGCTCATGAGAACCATGTTTGGAGACTACAGGAAGAAGATGGAGGAGGAGCGGTGCAAAGAGCTGAAGCTCATGGAAACAGGTAGGAGAAACTTCCCTGGTGAGGGAAGAGGAGAAAAAGAATGGGCTTCACTCTTGCCTTCCGTATTGCTTTGCAGAGTGAGACCTGACTATATGAGATGACTAAATATCTCTTATTGCTCTTTTCTCCCCTCTTTAAGCTGTGAAATCTGCCAGGGTTGTGGAAGTGAAGGGAACCACCCGCAACAAGAACTGCCAGTTCATCCGAAAGTGCTCAGGAGCTTGCAGGAAAAGCCAAGGTTCAGCGGGATCTCCTTCAGAGTCACCCGGGACACTTAACACAGGCTTATTCAAATTCACAACTTCCCAAGAAGAGTTTCGCTTTAATTTCTTGTAGGGAAGTCTTTTAGACTAAAACTGTGGCTAGAAACTGTGCCAAATCTCCTATAAACTTAAGAACGGTGGAAGAATGCTATGCATTAGAAAATGTTATGCAAGAATCTCTGTATTTCCTAAAGAAAGGATCCTCTTTCAGAGTGCCTTATCTAGAAGTTTAAAACAGATCTGCCTACTACATGTATGACCCCAAGCCTCATCCTCCGCAGTAGTCCTCTGTCCTCACACTGTAGAAAGGCACCTATGCAAAAGATCAGCTCAGAGTCAGGAAAAATCTGTTTTTCTTCCTATAGAATTGACATTAACCTAAGAATCTGTCTTTTATACTGGGAAGTTTTCCCGTTCTGTTGATTTTAAGTAGAGCAGACCTTTTGTAGCAGGTGAGGCAGCGATGCATAGAGCAGAGAATGGTTTGTAATGAAGATCCAGCTTCTGTGAAGGTCCAGCAGTGTAAGCATAACGGATAGTTGAATGCTTCCATTCCATGTGAGTCTCTGTGAATGCAGCTTCTGGTATCCGGAAGGGACTGGGCAGTGTGTGTCATCACTGCCATCTAGAGAGCATGAGCTCAGGATCTTGGAGGAAAATGGGTGAGAATCATCCTTGCTCGTTCATCTCTTTAATTGACAGGTATAGACTTAGAAGAGAACTGTAAATGCTGATTTAATCTAGCCTAGGGATGTAAGGACAGTTGTTTTCAGAGAGGGAAACATTTTTGTTGCTGAAGCCAGGTTCTGGCCAGCCAGGAAGGATGTACAATCAGTTCTTAAAAAAAGAAGTTTACTTTATAAGTAGTCCCGTTACAACCACCAGTGACTCAGAGGATAAATCAGCTGCATGTCAAACCTTGGGTGACAGTGAAATGAACTGTGAGAGCCCAAAGACTCTTTTGCATTTGATATGTATTAAATTTTTGCTTTCTGAGTGGTTGAATGTGTGTCCCCAGTGTTTCGATACTGCCTCAGCCACTGAACCCATCTCCTGTGTTCCTGCAGAAAAATCTTCCTCACTAAGCCTAAAAAAGCTGAAGGAACAGAAGTCCCTTAAAAGGAAACGTGGTATCAGGTGTCCCTAGGGTGCAGTGCTTTCCTTCCTTTTTATAGTCCAGTCAGTCATCATGTATGAGAAGCAAGAAACGGGAGTGTAGGCAGATTCCAGGGTGTACTGAGAGCAGCTGAGAGATGGTGGAAAGCATTTGCTGGGAAAGACTTCAAAAAACCTGTTGTTGGATAAAAAAAAAAAAGTATATTACTAAGCTCTGATGCAGTCAGTTGCATCTGCAAGGATATTTTGGTTTGTTTTAAATATTTTAAAGAATGCCTGTCTAGGCATAAGGAGAAAGTGAACCTGGTTAATGTATCTGATGAGGAGAAATATGCAGAGACTTTAAGTTTTCTGGAAATCAGTAGGTTAAAACTGGAAACCAATAGGTTAGCCGATTATTATTTTACTTGCTGGGAAGCATTGCTGTAACTTTGACTGTATGGAACAATACTATACAGTATTTCTTGGATTTCCAGGAGTTCATGCTGAACATACAAAAGCTATGTCATTGTCAAACTTTACTAAGATTAAAGAGCATCCTGTACATGACCTTGAAACTACAGCAGTTTTCTTACCTAGCTGGTTATGCAGAATGTGTCTGGGAAATAGTTATTATTTTTTCCTTGTCCTGTTTCAGGTAAAGCTAGAATTGCTAAAACGTAAAATTCTGTGCTGTGGAAGACTACAGGAGTATTCTGAGTAGCATTCTTATATAATTGCCATGTGCTTATACTATTCATTAGGGATTGACAATTAGAATAAAGATACCAGTGAGGTGGACATTTGGTGTAACCTAATCCATCTGGTTTATCTCCGAAGAGGGCAGAGAAAAATGCATTCTTGAACATGAACATGAACAGCTCCTGTGGTTTTTCAGAGGTCTTCACATAATGCTGACCTGCGAACCAACCCATACTCCTTTCGCCGTGTTTCAGTATTGGAGGACTCGGAAGGCAAATGTTCATCAATGCAATACTTCATAGCCCTGAGTGTGACCACATGACCTGTGGACTTGAAGTGCAAGACCCGAAGTCAGTTCCACAAGTCAGCTTTGCGACCTCAGACACGGCATTTTGCCTTTCTGTGCCCGGAGTGGGGCTGTTTTCATAGCCAAGGTGATGCCTCCTGCATTTTTGACAGACGTGCCCGAGTTATTTCATTAATAGTTGTTTCTTGAAAAGGCAACTCTAGTATTTTGCATCTGAAATTATACCAGTCTTTATTTTGCTCTTAAGCTTTGCAATGTTGGAAGCATCTCTGCTGCCTTATCACTTGTTCGAAAGGAAGCAAGCAATGTTACTAGAAGTTAGGAAATGCTGTCGCTGCTCCGTCGGGCTGTTCCCCTTTAGAGGAGCCACAGTGCAGGCTTTATGACATTTTTTAAAAAATTATGATTCCTCCTATTAGCATTTTTTTTTCTTCAGGATTTCAGTGTTGTTTAGGGTTATAGTGACGTCTCTTGTTACAACAGTGTCAGGTTTGGGTCAGGGCTTTGCTCTACCAGTTACTCTACCACAAGTGGCTGGAGGTATGGTCTGTGCCCAAAGGCATTAATGACGTACAGCAATGGGGGAGAAAGGAGATCTTCTCATCTGCTTGGAGTTCACTGTTCCAGTGTTCTTGCATTAAGGAAACATAGCTCAGTTCTGGTTGAAAACTGAGCTCAGTTCCGACCTGCCTGTCTCTGTATCCTCCTCTCGACTTCGTGCCATGCCTTTGATGTGGAAGGGGGGACTGGATTTGCAGTACAGTATCTCTTTAGTGACTGCCCACCTAAATGTGTGGGCCTAGGCTTGTAGCCAGCAAACTGCTTACAAGGTCTTCCAGTGGGGTTGTGACCTCAGGAATGCGTTAAAGACCATGCAAAAAGGGAGTGTGAAGTACACCAGTGCCTCTAGAGCAAAACTTGCTCCATAGCATTGGTCTTGAAAAAGTAAAAGCTGCGGATCAGCTTGTGAAGTGAGTAATGTGATGAAGGAACACTATAGTCTTTCTCAGGCCATTCACTGTAGCAAAGCAGAGGAAAGGTCTCACTTTTGGGAACAAAGTGAAGAATTTTGGAGTTGTTTCTGTGTCAGGGTGAGCCCAAGAATGTTTCCACCCAGAAGCAGCAGAAATCTGGGTGTGATCTCTGCTCCTAAAAAGGCTTGGCACCCTCATCTGTAAAAAGATCCCCCTAGCAAAGGTTAGGAAACGCAATCCCGTTCTGGACAGACACTGCCTCTGGGGGGAGAGAGCAGGCGATGGCCAGCCTTCCCCTTCCCAGACTGGCCCTGTCCTGGCAGCTGCTCATCCCTGCTTACGCTTTGGCTGTTAACCTGGATGCTGGGCGTTAATTGGTGAGTTCTTCCAATCCCTTCCCTTGGGCTTGGTCAGTGGAAACGCGTTTATTGGTCCCTGGGCTGCCCATCTTCTGCTTGGAGTAATCGGGGGCAGAGTCACTGAGGAACAGCCTACAAAGGGTCTCCAAGGGATCCCCCCACAGTTCAGCTGCAATTATCTCCTGAGTGCCAGCAGCCGCTTGTATGAGGACTCCCTCTCCCAAGACCAGGAAAGACAGAAAGAAGCCAACAAATTGGTCCTACAGAATCTGTAACTCTGGTGACTAATATTCCCTTCTGCTACTTAAATTTTTTTGAAGATCTCTGAGAGTAGACTGCAGAATCGGCATCTAATGACCTCTGAAGGATAAAATATTCTGTTATCTTCCTTTGGGGTGAAAAACCCCAATCCTAACTTTTCTTTTCTTTGAATTTAGAAAGAAGAAAAGCTTACCACTTCAAGCAAGGCAACAATTCAACCACTGTAACAGAAGGAAAGTTATTTGAAGAGTAGTAAGCATTGAACCTGCAGTTCCTTAACAAAAAAAGAGGAGAAATACTGCTATTTTAAGATCGTATGGAGCTGTGACAGATGATCTTGTATCTTTCTGCTGAAGTTATTTTACACTAAGGACAAAGTTGTGTTATTTTCTTTGCTTGAAATTTTTTGCCGCTCACTGTTTGTCCTGCTTTCATATTTAGAACTGCAGGAAGGTTTGTAAGCCACACGGCTTTAGCAAGTTGAACTTTGACATCAGCTACCACAGTGCTTTGATTACTGCCAACAGTCCTTCCTGTGGACACTGACAGCTGGGAAGCACTGACCACCCTACTGTATTTGGCCCGTCTGTCTTCTTCCCTTTGAGTCTGTCAACAGGCACTACCAGCTCCTTAGTATCTCGCCACCAAGATGGAAGAAGTCTGGGTTGTGTATCTCTGCCTGGTCTTGCTTATCATCGTGCTTCTTCTAATGAGGCATAACCCGCATGTGGAAGAGGCCAAGAAGGAGAGGGAAAGCAAAAGCTCCCCACCACCCTCTTCCTTTTTCCCCAGTAATGTCGGCAAACAACTGGAGCACAGCCAGGAAGAGCTGGAGAACTATCTGGACAGGCTAACCCATGTCTTGTTTGACTCAGAAGCCAGGAAAAGGGATGGCCACCATGATCAGAAGTCCCACCATCACCATCACAGAAGCGCTGATGTTGAGTCTGAATCTAAGGAGCATTCGGGAAAGGAGGCAGCACGCTCTCGGTATCCGTCAAGCTACATGAGGGTTCAGGTATGAGGCTTATAAAGACTTTCAGACTCAACCAGACTTAGAGCTCCTGGCTGAGTTAGTGAATCTTGTTGAAATCCATAGTCTGTGAACTCAGATGGGGAAGACTGGGGGGAGGGGCGGGGGGAAGTCTCACTATTTTGAAGACTAATATGTTTTTGCACTTTATATTTCAACATTAAGCAATCATTCAGAGACAGCTCTATGTGACATGAGTTGTATGTACGTTACATGTGTAAGATGTCAATGTTGGCATTAGCATCTATGCATGTCTGTGTATCTATATGTAAATTATTCCTTCCTGTGTATCTATATGTAAATTATTCCTTGCTATATTTCCTAATAGAAATAGGTATCATTTCTTACTTCAAGAGATTATTGTGCAGCTCTTCAGCTGTTGTAAATCTCCCATTTGCCCCACATACAGCAGCGTTTTGCCAGTTTGCCCATTTAAGGATCTGGCACAGTAGGGAACGGGAGCTCTGCAGATACCTATCCAGTGGTGAACGCATGGTATCCAGCCATGGGAAACACTTATGTAATTTTTGGGCTCTGCACGATGATCATGCATAGCGTACTCTGTAAACATGAAAGTCGCTATTGGCAACCTGCAAAATTCTCTTTGCCTTGGCCAAGGCCCTTTTTTAGGGGATGGAACAAGATGCATGCCTTTATATTTTTATCATTATCCTCATTGCAATACATCAGATTTTGCCCTTGAGATGACAGAGTTCCATGGCAGCTATGCGAGGCTGTGTTACTTTATGCTAGCAGCTGTTTATATTCTTCATTCTTGAGACACGTATCTTGCAGTGCCAATGCCCCGCTCTGTCGCTGAGCACGTTCTAGGTCCAGGTGGGAGCTCCAGTACGAAGCCTTCACCTTAGAGGGGAGAGCCAGACCTTGGTGTCGATAATTGCACCCTGCCAAAGAATCGAGGGACAGATTTCTTTTCGTAGTGATGAAGGCACTGCTGTAAACAGCTTTTTCGGTGAGCCAGGATGTTGTAACTTCTGAAGTCTCCAGGAGCAGCTCCTATCTGGGGGAATCAGTATATCCAGTTGGAGGGAGAGGAGCAAATGTACAAAATGTGAGACTGTTGTGCAGAATATGTGGGCAGAAAAAGTAATTCAAATGGTTATTTACTTACTGGCATGTTTAATTTACTGAAGAAGGTACTATTTTATTAGATCTATTACAGATCAAAAAATAGCAATGATTTTTTGCTATGGAAATGGATCATGTTGCAAAATAACAGCGTTAGTGTATTTTTCTACTGTGGATAAAGATGACTGTTTGCAGAATACATACTGGGGAGAAAAGGTGCTGCGATCACTATTTTCATACAGTTTAATATAACACTAGTTAGCTTCAGCAAACATTCACTTGCCTAGAAATAGGGAGTACACTTTTTTCACAGACTTGATGCAGCAGATGATCCTTCTTTGGACAGCTGAAAACTTTAATATGAGCTCCTTTGATGTGTGGAACGAACAGTGACGCTGCAGAAGCAAAGTAGCAGAAATAATCTTTTGTTGTTCCTCATTTTGTGTTTTGGGAGCAGTGAGAAAGAAGTCACCATCTAAACAAACCTAAAAAAGCACTTGTCAATAAGTTGTCCGGCCACTGAAGTGAAATGGGAAACTTCAGCTTCTCTTGGAATAGCATTAGTGCCAAAACTGCTGGAGGGGATTTTATTTATTGCTCAGGCAAAGGCGAAGTGCTGGGATAGTTTCAGGAGCTGTACTTGAGCATGGCTACCTGGCTGCACATCATGAGAGAGATGCAGTCAGCTCAGGACGCGATTTAGGTGCCATCTGTGAGCATGAGAACGTGTGGGTACATACAAAAGGCTTTCAGGACTCTCCCAGGTCAAGGAAGGCCAGGGGTAGGGTTAGGATGCTTTTGTTCAGGGATGGGGTAGCATTCTCTTCCTCTTCTGAGAATTTTGTCTCTCAGAGCGAGTGTAGGTTGTTGGGAGGTGCCAAGTTAGTATCACTGGAAAATGAAATCCTCAGCATTGTCTAGCAGAGGTAGGATGGCTTGCAGCAAAAGCTCCTTCAGTAAGTGTGCCAGTCTTCTCAACCAGCCACGTCCAGGATCTCTGTTTGCTTTTCCTGCCCAGGTGTGAAAAATCCTGCAGCTCTGCTGGCACTACAGGGCAGAGAGGAGTGATCTAAAAACCTGTTACAGATGGAGAAAGAGAAAACACCACCACGCTGGAGCCTTGAGCAAGTAGTATCATTCAGGAGCAGTATCTGTGGGAATTCGGAGTAATGTAACTAGTATTGGCAAGAGGCAATGCTAGTTGCAGATTTCTCAGGGGGCGTTGGATTTATTAAATGGACTTTGGCCATAGGTAGTCAGCTGTCAATGTAGACACCTTCAATTATCCCATTTTCTACTGGAAGAGGCTCATTTGTCTTGCAAGCAGATGTTCAGAAGGAGCTAGGGTGGCGTTTTTTTGTCATTCGTTGCACTCATCTAAGCCCTTGCCTAGTAGGGTAGAATCCGTATTTTCTTCTGAATTTGTATTTGTTGCTACACGTTAAATTATTAAATGATCTAAAAATAATTTCTAGATTTCCCCTCATTTCCTACAGACTCCCAGTTCTCATGGAAACTGAGCAGTCCACTCGTTACAGCCAAAACAGGAGCAAATGAATGGATTCAGAAGTGCAGGAGGGTAAGATGGGTAAAGGCAGTAGGCGGGATAGAGCAGTAAGCAGATTATTTGGGAAAAATGTACTCGGAGGGTCTCCTGCTTCATTAAACTTGATCACAGCAGGGTTATTTTCAGGTTGTTTTCAGAAGCAACGAAAAATGAATGGTGGCAGATGGCAGAGAGGCGTGGGCCTCCTACACACTAGAAAAATAGATTTTGCCAGCCAGTCTGCAGTATGTACCACGGATGGCAGAGCACACGTGCCTGTTAGGACAAGGCAGAAGTTGGAAGTCTTTAACACAGCCGTGGATTTAGAAAACCCACAGTGTTTTCAGCTTCAAACCATGCAGTGGGGGAAAAGCCAGCGCGAGGACCCAGCTGATGGTGAGTTGAGAGTGGTTTCCAAAGGTGCTTGGCTGAGTACTGGTGTGTGCCCCGTGGCAGCAAGAATTTGAGTTCAGAAGGAGTGTGTCGGAGATGTCTGTCATCAGTGGCTGTGTGAGGTACCCACTGGGTAAATTCATGGTAATTTGCCCGACTCTGACGGACCCATGGTTGACACGGGTCAGGAGGTTCAGCAAAACCAGTGCTTATGCTGGAAGTGCTTCCCATAGTCAGTAATCTCCAGTGCTCCTTAACCTGAATATCTCTGAGTCGTACCCGTGGAAACTCTTGTGATGACACGTCAGTGCTAATACAGCTGTGATTCACGTGGGCATGGCAGGAATAGGCACAGCTGCAAGGAAAAATAGTTGTTATTCATCCGCACAAGGTTGGCTTCTGTGGTGTAGTACTGGGCCTCCTCGGTCCTCCAGATCGGGCAAGAGTGGCAAGCTTGCTGCAGTGCATTCCTGGTGGATTTTAGGTGGTTTTATTTAATGCTGCAGGAGGCTCTGCTTCTCTGGTCCCTCAGCTGGTTTAGCCCATCACAGGTCCTGAAAACGATGAAGATGGCTAACTCAGTCGTATGATTAAATGTCTTTGTGCACGTCATGCTGCAGTGATAAATACCTTAAATGATGTTACCTAAGATAATACTGTTAGGGCGTGTTTCTGTGATCCTCTCAAGACCTGCTATGATGCTGCTTTTTAGGTCTGTGTTGCAGCTGTCGTTTTTCAAGCGTGGAGGTTTGTAGGCAGAGGGGATATCTGTCGTTACACCTGTTGAGCTTATGTGCCTGAAGGCTTCTCTGCTTTATTTTTTTTTTCCCCACGTATATAATTTGTTCTCAGAAAAGTTAAGCTGTCTGCCCCATTAGTGTTTCAGGGTGTCCCTGGTATAGTCCCTTGTGGAACCACAGAGTGGATGAGGTTGGGAGGGATGTCTGGAGATGGGCTAGTCCAGCCCTTCTGCTCAAGGCACGGTCAGCTAGAGCAGATTGCCCAGGACTACATCCAGTCAGATTTTTAACATCTCTGTCTAGTTACTTGGATGTCCTCTAATGCAGTAAAATTGGAACATTTGTGCAGGAAAAACAAAATGCAGTTTCTTTTGAAGTCTCTGCTTCTATCCAGGTCCTCCGTCTCTGTATCGCATCTAGACGTTTCCCAATCTCTTCACTCCCTAGCACACACTGTAACCCCAGAGAGGTCATTTAGGCAGGTATCAGGGTGTGTATCTGAAAATTGAAGTTTTGCTTTTGTGCTTCAGCCCTGACTTTTAATCAGGTGTATTCCAAGCAGCACATTGGAACATGGTGAACTTTTAAGTTTTTCTTTTAATGTGAGTAGTTCTTCCCTGCTTTTCCTTGCTAGTAAGGAAGCCTAGGATGTTCCCACAAGATGGTCAGAGGTTCAATAGGTTTCAAGCCTATCATCAGTAACAAGCATTTATTTACAGGTACAGATTTTCCTTCTTGAATCACTTTCCTTACTTCAGCAGCTGATGACAGTCAAGTAACAGCTATATTTGTAGTCTAGGAGATTAGGATTTTTTCACTTGCAAGATTTAACTTCCAGTTGGCTGAACAGTTAACTGTGGCATAACCTTCATGTGATCCACAAGCTCTGTAAGAATCCAGCACGTCCCAGCAGTTAGTAATGTGAGCCAGCACTGGGCAATGCAGATGTGTGTGTGGATCCACCCCATACATTGGGAGAGGAGGATTGATACAGACTGAAGAGGAGCAAGAAGGGAAGAGCATGTGTTTAATCATTTGTGCTTAGATGTCACGTAGGAGTTTTTTGTGGACTTGCTGTCCAGGAGTTGATAGAAGAATATTCAGAGAACAAGTGAGTCAATATTGTCATTCCTGTACACATTCCCATTTTTAGGCTTGTTGAATTGATTTCTCATTTCAGTAGTGAATGTAAGATTCAGATTAAAGGCGACAAAAGGAAGGGTCTAAGGTGACAAATTATTAGGAACATTAGAATGGCAAAGGATGGATATTTACAATCCTCTGTGGACCTTTGCTCTCAAAAGACTGTCCAGGCTCAATGTTTCCAAGAGCTCTGCCCCCCTGGATTTTGTTTATTCGAGGACATTCTGCAAATAAATACAAGCTTTTGGGTTATTAATAATCTGTCTGTATTGCATATGTTACCCGTTTGGTATCACCATCGTGCTTTGTGATGAGGCATTTTTAATCATGTGGCTCTTGCTCATAGAGCTGGATGAGTGAAGATGAAGAAAGAGAAGGGGGATATATCAATTCAGGAAGATATTGAATTCTTTGGGAAAAAGAGTAGAAGGTGTTGATGTTATTTTGGGGAAAACTGATGAAGAAGAGTTCATTGGAAGAGTCTTGCCAGCTTCCAGTGCTCCCTTCCCCGGCTGTCTGAATTAGGCAGTGTGGGTGAGAGCAGGCACCACATCTGCAACTGAGCTGGTGGCGAGCTTTAGTCTTACGTGTTGCCACCTGCTTATTGCAGCCATCATCACTACCTGTTTACTCTTCCATGGCTGTGGTGCGGAAGGTCATAGCATGTGTGTCGTATCTGCCATGTCAAATTTGGGGATCGGTTCTGTGCTTCTGTCTTTGACTCTGGTTGTTAAGCACCACTTTGTTTGCAGTGGGCTTTGCAGACCTCCAAAAGGCGCAGTCAAGATAAGAGCAGCAGAAGAAAATGACCCTAAACAAGCAAGTGACCTCTTAATACCAGCAGAGTCAACATGGTTTCATCCTCACAGCTAGCCATGACTACCAGTGCGGCATCGCTAGTTCTCATGTCAGCATAGTAGTTTGTCCTCCAAGCTCTGCTCTACAGCGGCGGTGTCCCAGCCTTTGATAAATGGCAATCTGTTTAACTGAGAGGAATTTTTGATCACTATGTTCTCTGTACTCTGCTCAAAGTGTTACCAGATCTGGAGCTGTATCCCTGCCAACCTCTTAAGGTGAGCAGAAGTGACCTCAGGGGTATTCACACTATCTAACTGTAGACATTTAACTTAGGTGCCCTGGGAGAGAGGTGTGATTTGGAGCGTTGAAGGTAGGAGCAAAAATAGAATGCCTAAAGTAACCTCAATTAATGGCGTGATTAACCATCCACCACCTCCCTTCCATTAGCTTGCCCCCAGCCTGCACCACTCCAATGAGCCACGACATTGCCACTGCAAAAGATAAGAGTTGGGAGCGCAGACTTGGAGCTCAGGGTTGTCAAAGTCTTCAACAGTGCCATCCCTGCCTGCGAGTGCTTTTACGAGGTTGAGACTAAACTTAGCTTGTCTAACGTGAGAAATATGTGTGAGGAGAATTCCTGTGCCCAAAGCTAGGCACCTAAAATTTAGACATCTAAACCCTGAGATAATTAGCTGTAGCTCCATCTGTAGTCAAGGGAGAGAAACAGGTACGCTGGGCGGCTGACTCATTTGGTGCACTGCCACCTCCGTTTAGATGGATTGCCCAAGCTGGGCAATGAGTCCTGTCCCTCTTTATGGCACAGCACAGTGTGGTTTAGAAAGATCTGAGCTGGTGGTGGAAAGAGGCGATGTGGCTCTGTTGGAACGGTGCTCCGCTCATGCTAGTTAGCGCAGCATTTTCCTTAGCAATTATTTTAAATCGATAGATTTTTAGATTGCTCCAAAATTGGCAGGTCACCATCTTAGAATTCTTTTTGCTTGTTTCCTAGGCTCTACAGGCTCTCATGAAAGGGGCAAAACTGCCCAATATATCTGCATCATTGGCATGACCCACAGGCTAATAAAGGAGAAGGAGTCTTCCCATTAAGTTCAGGGTCTTGGGGACAGACTCATGTTCTGGAAAGAATTCATCCCATTTGATCCCAGTTAAACAAATTAACAAAGAAATTAACAAATGTATACATGAGCATTAAAACAAAATGCCCGTTACTTGGTCAGGGTAGTTCTTTATCATTGAGCTTTCTACAATGGCAATTCAGAGTATGTTAGCTGAAATTACCCTGATGAACTTCATTAAGCTGTATTTACACATTTGCCTCTGGCCGTTCAGGTGGACCCTTAGTTCTGAAGAAATCTTTCTCAAAGCCAATCATGCCTGAAAACGCACTTAGGCAGTGCCTGAATATTTCAGGACATTGTATGTAGACAGTAGGTAGTCTTCAAGCAGATGCCTTAAATATCAGCTTTTCAGTGATGATTGAACACTCTTGCATCTGATTTTCCAGTGGCTTCTGTGACATCTTTTTTTATCCAGTCCAGTTGTTAGTCAGCATGCGGTTTTATCTCCGTTGGTACCTGCCAGAGTCTTGGCACAAGCTGTGGAGTGTTGCTGGCCATGCCATGCTTCTTGTGTAGACATGTAGGATTTTGCTCTCCAACGCTGTTGATCTTTGTGCTTTTAAGCAAACACCAAATTCAATTTAGTTTTGGAAAGCATGAATCTAAATTTCAAATTTGGGGAAAATCTGATGAAGAGAATATGGTAAAGTCTGTAAAACCTGAAGGACAGAGAAGGTGAGATGGGAATGACTGTGCCCAGGCTCGCTCTCTCTGCAAAAATGTGGGTTAGCCAACAAAATTGCCAAGCATCAGATTTAAAGCAGAGCAGTACTCACAGAGCCCATTGTTGAACTGTGAATTTCTGCCAAAGAATGACTTGGAAACAAAATGTATTAATTGTTTTTAAAAGGATTAAATGCATTTATAGAAGTTGAGGCCATGACAGTCTCTTAAACGCTTTTTTCCCTGAATCCCTGAAATGAAAAGGACAGCTAATTGTCCTGCATGTCCTTAGTTTAAAAAAAAAACATAAAACACAAAAAAAACTTGTTACCTTGTGTATGTCACATCTTGGATTTGGGCAGAAAAGGACTTTTCAGCGTCCCCTTAGAAACTGGGACAGTTGAAAATTTGACTGTTTTGTCAGCTGGATGGAGGCAGGACATGGCAGGTGTGCTGAATCTTTGGCCTTTGGAGTCCTGCCCAAAAGGGAAGAGTTTCCCGAGTCCTCGCAAACATAGAAGGTGAACTCACAGATAAAATGAGAGAGCCAGTTGTTTCATCTTGCCTCCCTTCTGACAAAACAATTTGCAAGATCTTCTGACCACCAGAAGGGAATCCAGCGAGGTTGCTTGCTATCCATATCTCAGTAATGAGCAATGATGGCAGCACCCAGAGTGACAGATTTACCGCTGATCATATATCTGTCTTCAGGTCTGAGACAGCTGAAGGGCTTTGTGAAAAATGCTGGTGCATGGCAGAGGTGCTCTGAAAGAGCGCACAGGCCTACAGCAGGATGTGGAGCCAAGCTGGGTTAAACCTTTTGAGGAACCATTATAAGCCTCAAGGTAATGTCCTGGACATGATAATGACTTCCTTCTTCCAGTGGACCAAAGACACCACTTTCTTGAGACCGATGAGGTGCGACTGACCTTTCGGGAATTGGGAGCTGATGGTAAGTTAATAATATAGAGCTCTTTTTAGATTCCTGGTCTTTGGTAAGTAGAAGGACAGTATTGTCATCAGTTCTGGGTTCTGTTCCCCACTTCTTCACTTCAGCTTAGGTAAGTCTTATTGGAGGCTTTATTTTGCAGAGCTCTCAGAGGCAGCCCTCAAGATCAGGTTCACAAAACGGATAGCATGTTCTCTTTTCAGGTGAACACTGAATGGCCATTTGGTCACTCACAAGCATATGCACACAGCGTGCTCATGGGCGGTCTACAAAGGCTTTGAATGCATGGGAGGTAGGTTGGGGAGTACACTGTGCTCCTGGGAGACACAACCTTAGCCTGCCTTCTGAAAAGGAAGCCGATTTTCCCATACATAAGACAGCCTTAAGGAAAGGGCAGTATGGGGCTGCAAGAGGAGAAAGAATAAAGGCTCATCTACGCCTTTTAGCTCTTCAAAGATCAGATGAGGAAAGTGAATGACTGGGACTTAATGAAACCTTGTGTGCAAAGATGAGAGTTGCCAAATAATACGCTGAGGTCGTAGAAGGAGTCTTTGGTGACTAGGACAGAGAGTAAATGTCACAAGTTCTTCCTAAGAAAATGCAGAGTATGCCTATGGCACATCAAGTTTGACAAAGGTGGTGTAGGCATCCGAGAGATGATGCCTTGGCAGTGACACCAAGATAAAACATTAATGTGAAGGTAATAGGTGGAAATCAAAAGATTCTCTTGATATAGCTCAGAACAGATGAGAAGCAATTCAAGGATAGAGAAGGTGATTGCCAGCACTGGGGCTTTCAGCAG
>NW_009648642.1:733877-748858 GCF_000708025.1 Charadrius vociferus
CAGCAGGAACTGGAAGAAAAGAATTGATGGCAATAGAGAGGGCTAGAGGACTGTGAGGAATAGAACTGGGTGTTAAAACTGGAAAAGCAGATGACTATGAAATGTGAACAGGAGTGTGCCTGAGGAAGAATGAAAGGGGAGGTATTTTGGGACAGCAAGCCAGGTAGGACCAAAGTCTATGGACCAGAGTTAATGAACTTGTGGGACTATCAATACTGGTTTCATCAGGGATGGAAGAGAGGAATCGTAAAATGAATTTGAGGAGTCATGGGACAACAGGGATGGAAGGAGGAGGTCAAGAGTAGCTAACTGAACTTCTCTAGGCTGAACAAAGAAGGTTGAAGGCCATCTCTGTAAAGGATAGCTTGGACAGGGAGCTGTTAAGTCCAGAGAACTTGCGGGATGAAGAGAGCAGTGCAAGCCCAGAGTGGTGACAAGGGAACAGTGAGAAGTGACAAGGAAGAAATTCTGTGAGGGAAATCACAAAAATCTGCTGAAAGATTCTGTAGGTTTTAATAAAATTCTGCAGCAGAGGTGCGGGAGTTATCATGAGGATGCATGTAGCCCACTACAAGTGTGGAGATGTGGGTGTTAGCTGAAATCACTCTCAAGGTGTTCTAAGTCACTTTTGGGTATGCCTTGGCTGAGCTGCCCAGTAGAGCGTTAAGATGTAGTAAGTCTGAGGAAGGATGGAGTGAAACCACCACTTGCACTTGGCTGTGTCTGATGACAGTGGCCCATCCGTGGGTGGCAGTTCCTGGCAGATGCCCTTTTGGATTTAGGAAGCGCAAGTTTGTGAGAGCTGTGGTAGCTATAGCTACATAACACCTGGGGCGGTATAGCCAACCGAGTGCAAGGGACTTGTTAATCCTGTGTGTACTTGCCTGGCAGTGGGTACTGCTGTAGTTCTCCTGTAAACTGTTTGCACACGGGGCTGGTTTGAGTTCAACACCACCAGTGCATCAGACCCTCTGGTCCACTCTTCCTGACTGCTCTCATTCAACTTGTGGTCTCAAGCAGTGGGCTTCCCCACTGAATGGTGTTCCCAGAAAACCCACAGCTCTTGTTTGGAAAAAAACCTTGGAAAACCTGTAAGTTGTTTGAAACCCGTGTTTGTCCCAGCATCGCCCTTGCGTGCTGCTGCCGCTCACCCTCTCCAAATGGTGTTCACGAGGTGCACGGCCTCCGAGCGGGAGCCAGGGCTCTAGGGCTGCTGCTCTCGAAGGCGGGTTGCTGCAGTATATGGACTGCCTGACCGGGACAGTATTGAGTTACAGTATCCCAACCGAGAGCAGGAGCTGTTGGCAATCTTTAAAGCCGAGAGGTCAAGTTAATGTCACAGAGCACCTTTGCCAGAAGGAAGGCTTCTGAAAGTGCGGTCTGGGGAGCTAATTGGATATGTTTTTCCCATCTGTTCTGTATTTTTCTGTTCCTTTGTTTTGTTGTTCCCTCTCACCGATGAGTGCTAACCTGCCGGAAGAACATAAGGTTTTGGATGCTGGAGGGCAGTAGTGAAGCCCAGAGGAGCCAACCTTTCCACTGGGTGGCTCTGATGGTCGCTTCGGGTTGTTTAAAGCCCTTGGATGGGTGACGAAGTTCAAAAACACCTCTGGAGGGCAGGCAGTGCTCAGCAAAGAGCCCACATAGCAGGTTCACAGCGAGTCCTGCCTTCAGGGAGGACTGCACATTGAACAAGAGTTTTCTCAGCTCAAAGGTCAGGTCCTGCTCAGCTGCTCGGGTTTGCCATTCAAGTAAGAAACACGAATCCTTGCACCAGCTCACATACAAGGAAACCTAGTAAGCCAACAGCTGTGCTTGGAGACAAAAGAAGCAGATTAACAGGAGCTGCTTTGGGTTCAGAGAGATTCATTTCATGGGCATATGAGGAGTGACCCCGAAGGGTGGCTGCATGCAGAAAAAACATGTCTACGAGCTGACCCAAAACACAAACCAGCTGTACCCAGGCAGCTGGACTCGCAGCCCATCCAGTATGATCTAGGCTAGGAAAACAATCTAAAACAACCTTAACATGAAATACTAGTGTGACAGCTCAGAAGTCATTCATGTCCGCGGTCTCTGGTTCATAGCTCTGGTCTGTAGTTTTGTTGATGGACCACAGGACACTGTGCAGCCAAGCAAAGGGAGTTGGCTGGCTTCGACCAGCAGACCTGCAAACTGACTCCCAATCTCTCGCTCCGACACAGCTCTCCTCCTTAAGTCATGCTCATTTGCAAGTTAACAGCATAAGCAGGATGGGCAAGACATGGTGGAGAGCTCAGAAGAGACTTTGTGATGGATTAAAATAGGATTTCTGCACTGCTTTCAGCTTCTTTCTGCCCAGGGCGTGAGTCTTCTGAGCTGGGTCCTGTGGTGAGCAGGGAAAGGAGAGCGGACATGGCAAACTCGTGAGAGAGGAGTCACAGTAAGAAGCTACCGACAGCAGAGGGCACAAAAGATAACGGCAGCATGTACTTGATGGATGCACAGGACCAAATGTGATAGCTTGTGCTTGTATTAAATCAGAGTTTTGTTATTTTCTCCTTATGACCGTAAAAAACCCAAGGGTTCTTTATTCTGATTTTTTTAAAGCTTCAATTTAATTTTTTCTTTCTGTATAAATTTTATTTTTTCTTAATATTTAAAATCAGATGCCACTCCATGGACTCTGTGCTATGATTTCCTTTCTTCTCCCAAATAGCAAAGCACCAAACATTCCAGCACCTGTGGGATCAACGTAGCCAATGTTTCCACTGAGAAACTCTGTGAACCACTACAGCAATTTACAACATCATTTCAGCCCATTTCCTTTCCTAATTCATCTTTTTCTAGAGACTGTGTGGTTGCTGAGTTGAATAGATGAGAAAATGCCGTCCGATGTATGGAGGTATTTGCGTTCATCATTCAGCTGGAGTTCGGAAAGCCTCAGCTGGCATGACACGCGCTAGTGAGTGTATTCCCGGATCCGTTCTTTCGGTGCAGGAGGGTACGATCCAGCTCCTGAAGAGCTGAACGTGTCTGCGAGTAGCTCTGATGGACGCAGCCGCAGGGGGACATCACGGGTTCAACTGGGTTTGCAGTGGCTGTGTCTCATTAGGGTCTAAACTTTTCGCATACACAAATCTCTAATATTTTCTTACTCTAAACATATGATTCATAATAACTTTAAGTATGTGTTTGCAGGTTTGGGGGCAGCTTTGTTCTTCGTCATTTCTCTGTGTGCATGTCAGTCATGTTAGTGGTGCTTTTCAGAAGGATGAACGACGGCTGTTCTTGTTCTGTTTCCCAAACTCTGGAGCAAACAATGCCGATTTGCAGTTATCTGAATGTTGCTTTTTTTAAGAAAAGGAAAAAAAAATAACAAGGAGAAGGACTTAGCTCTTGAGCTGATTGCATAGCAAGCATAACTGAAGGACTTGCACTGGATGGGATGGACACCGCTTTGCTGGGTGGAGTGGCTGAAGATGGCAGGTGCTGGTGCTGAGAGCAGGAGGGCAGCAGCTCTGTCCCCATGCTGTTCGTGGTGTTAATCACAGTGACGACCAGGAAAGCCCCAGCGCTTCCTATCCCTCTCTCAGAGCAAACGGGCAGATCAAGGGGAGGCACCCACCTGAGGTTGTTATTCTTTTTTTTGTTTGTTTTGTTTTGTTTCTGAACAGGAGAAAACCACTCCTCCTGGAAGCACTGAGAATATTGTGGAAGAGATTGGTGAGTTGGGCCAAACTGTGAGATTATGGCGAGAGAATTCTCCTTTTCCTGTGCAGGCACTTGCCATTTCACCCAGCAGTGGTGGGAAAAACACTCCTGGCTTTGCCATCTCATGCACGAATAGGTGTATGCCCAGCCAAATATTCCAGTTCCTTCTTAGTTAGTGCCCAGAGTCCGGCTGGGAGCACATCTGCCAGGCAAGCGGGCATTTCCCTGCCACTGGTTTTTGAAGGACAGCAAACCTACAGGTCAATCAAGCCAACAGCTGTCCTCAGGCATTGGTTTCATGAGGGTATATGTCCAGAGACCGTTCTCCTGAGCAGCGTGGCTGTGCCTGCAGAGCCCTGAAAATGGGGTTGGTAAGCAGAAGGCGTTCCCACTGTCCTAGCAGATAACCCTGGGGAAGCGTGGCTCTGCGACCAGCGTGCTCTGGAGGATGCTCTGGCCGTGCCTCAGGTCACGTACAAAAGGAAAAGAGTGTGGTCCTCACCCGGACCCACTACCACCAGTGACTCCTACGGCAGCAGATGGGAGCGAGGATCTGGATGCTCTCGGTCTCGCCTTCCCTTTCCCCCGCCGTCCCCTCCAGGCCAGCCTGCTCCAGCGGCTCCGACGCGGTAGCGCTCTGACTCCCCACTCCGCCTGGCCGGGCAGTGCGGCGCCAAAACCCTTCCCTAAGCTTTTCCCTCTCCGCCTGACTTGCAAACATGCCATTGGCTTCAAAATGAAATTTTATATTCTCCCCTTACAAACTGGCCCTTCCTTCGAGTGAAGGTGATGAGCGCAGTTGAGTCGTTAGTGGACAGAGCTGGTTAAATAGACGAGGGTTTGCCAGGACGGGAGTGGAGGGGGTCTGTGCCCATCCCAGACCTTCTGCAGTCGGTGGGTTTCAAAACTGCCCTCCACAAAATGTCACTGGCAATTATCCTTGGTGGCAGCTTTTGGAAACTTTTACTGCTTCTATCCGCAATCATAACAAGCATTTTTTGACCAAAAAAAAAAAAAAATTAAATCCACGCTTTGTTTTACAAGAAATCTTATTTGCCAAAATTTGATTTGCACAGCTCTACAGCCATTTAGTACTGTGTGTGTGGAAGGGAAGGAAGCCCTCCTGATTTTAGTTTCCTCTGTTTTATCACTTGCAGGTAAATCTGCTTTACCCAATTCCTCGTTCTGCAGTCCCTGCAGATTTGTGTTTGGAAACCACAGCTTATTTATATACCTCCTTATTATGCTAAATGCACACACGTATTTAACATAGTAAGTATGTATACTGGTTCACAATGGACCATGCGACACAAAAAGCATGAGGCCAGGCTTTCAGCTGCACCAGCTGGCGAGGAAGAAACTGAACAGCAACGAGCTGAGGGCAGTCCTCCAAACGGGGAGTGATTTTTGGTTTGGCCGTTCGGTTTTGCACTCTTCTGAGCTGTCTGAACCTATGTGAGAAATGCAGCAGGTGATGTAGGAAAGCAGGACAGACGGCTTCAGGTAGTGAGAGAGGATGTGCTGCCTTCATATGGTGTAAGGCCAGCCTTGTTGGCCAACATGGAGGAGAGGGAGGCCAGAAGGATGTCCATGAAGTCATTTGGAGACTGTGGCTTCTGTGTGGACACACAGGCTGCATTTGTGCTGGAAGTTGCACTGCACTGAGCAGCAGTTGTGGTCTTCAGGACATCAGTGTGCTGGGTTTCCGAACACACCACCCAAAACAGGCACCACATTTAAAAAGTTTTATCAAGCTTGAGAGTATAAAGGCATTTTCAACCAGGAAAGGAAGAGGGCTGCAGTACAGGTTTTCTGGACCATTATATGAGATCCAGCACTGGGGAGTGCCATTCCTAACCTCCCACGGTGCTCAGCCCCCACCGGCAGCTATTACCAGGCAGTCTCCTGCAGGGCTTGCTGATAACCGCAAGGAGCTTATCCACAGAGGTGTATCTTTCTTTGTTCTGCTTCCAGAGCAATCGGTTCAGGAGACGGTAGACACAGATCTGTATGCAAGAAGAAGACAGCGCCCGACTGCTTCCAGGAAATACCGTGAGGGTTACCGGTAAAGACAGTTCTCCATGGGCATCTTGTTTTGGCTGTAGCTCTCCTTGCCTCCTTCTTCCTTTCTTTTCCCGCTCTTCTGGACTCTGTTTCTGCTAAGCTCAGCTGTGTCCTTATCGGGTTGGGGTGAGAGGACAACTGTTGGCAGCATCTCATGGTGGCCCTGGGGCAGGAGTGGGATGGGGATGGGTAAAGTTGGGAAGATAGGGGATGTGGAGGAACACAAGATCGTTCTGGGCTACTTTCCCCTGTTAACATGGGGCAGGAGCTCTGGCCATGTGGGAGGAGAAGTGCTGAGGAAGAAGTGGCATCGTTTCCTTCCTTGGCATGGGCCAATGAAGAGAGTCTCTCATGAGTGGCCCAAATTAGCTGACATGTCAGCAAAGGCCCTACTTGGCTTCCATTGTTCACCTGGTGTATGTGAGTGTCTGGGGGATGGGACAGTGTCTTGTCTTGGGAACGCCGGTGCAAATGGAGAGGCTTTTCCCAGTGTGTTGTGTCTGGGTGGCAGCTGAGCCCTCGATGGAGCCGGGAGCCTCACTGGCATCCTGATGGGCTGCAGCGGCCATGCCAAGTAAGACCCTGGAGGCAACACCGCAGCTTGGTCTTGTGTTGTCTGAGCTGTCCTCAGTCGCCGTGCAGGGACGCTGGGGGCTACACCTTTGAGGCAAAAAGGAGAGGAGTCTGTTGCTGAGCCCCTTCGCTGCAGGCTCAGAGACCTCAAAACGAGCCATGCCAAGGGGCTGGAGCTGAACAGCCATCTTACAGCGGGCTCAGTCCAGCTCCAAAGTTTACCATGACCTAAGTGACAGCAAAGGGAGAAATGGCACCTATGGAAGCTCAGCATGGGCTCCTGCTGCCAGGCAGCTGGCTCTCCTTTTGCACTGTTCAGCCATTAAAACACACCTGCTTGGGGTTTTATTTCTTTTCCATTTCAGCAGTCAATGCTGAGCTTGGTCCTATGATCCACAGCTCAGGGGAGCTTGGTTTCACACCTCGTGGTAGTGCTCTTTGTCCAGCATAATGCACAGTGTATAGACGAATGAATGTGCATAAGTAGATATGTGTGTCTGTATTTACCCAGAACATCCTCTGCCCGTTTCCACCTTCTTCAGCACATGTTAAACATTTGTGCTGATTTCACGAAATTGAGCACGGTTGAAGATAGTTTCCGTATGCACACTGATTGTTAGGTATCCCCTATGGGGATATTTGTGATGCATTAGCTGTCTACAATACATTAGGTCTTATAGACCATATATTGTGTGTGTGGTGTGTATATGTAATGACGCAATTTAACCTTGCTTTGGCTCTGCAAGGTAGGTTATGCCAAATGCTCTGTCATGACAGTTCAGAGCTGACCGAGGGTCCCTAAGCATCAGGTTATGTTGACAGCTGAAATAACCTTCCTCAGACACGCAAAGCACCTGACGGGTTATAATTAAAGCCCTTTGCTCGGCAGCTGCGCCGGTGCAGAGTCAGTTCAGAGGAAGATGGGAAGTGGGGAGGAGGAGGCACACTCATGCCTCGGAGGTGTGGGACCCTGGTTAATCATGTCAGCCAACGTCCACCATGTCGGGGGGGGGTGGCTTGGTGGGACCCACTGCCCCAAAGCTATGTCCTGGTCACCAGGCTGGGTCTCAACTGGGAGAGTGGGCCCAGCTCTGCCACTCCATGTGGAGATGCTCAGCTGGTGTCCAGGACCAGCCAGATGTTCAGGCAGATTCCCCTTTTGCCATGAGCACATAGGAGGGAAGGGAAGTAGATTCAGAGGGTCCATCTCCCAGGAGCTGATGAGCAGGGAAGAAGATGCCTTTTTCTGTCAGGGTTGCATGTAGCTGAAAGCAAGAACTTCTTGGGCTTCCCGGTGTCAGTGGTTGCGTGCATGTTTTGACCCCCTTTGAAGTAGATGCAAATGTTCAAACACTCCCTGGGCAAACAGTCTCAGCTTTTCATAGCTGGGATGCCCCTCAAGAGAGGGCACCGGGCCCCTGCATGCCAGAAGGGCCTCTGACAACCTGATCTGCTGCGGCTGCTGGTTTGCTCATTTGTACTCTGTCACAGCTCATTCTGGTGTAAAGCCCAACTTGTGGCACTGAAGTAATTTGGGCTTTGCACCAGCGCAAAGAAGATGAGTGTTTGAGCTGGCGCCGTAAGTGTGCAAAGAGCTCTGCAACTGGGCTGACCAAAAGCTGCTCTGCTCTCCCCAGTGACCATGGTTTGAACTGCGGCGTCCTCAGCCCGTGAGCAGTATCAGCAGGTCCCACCTGCAAGCTCTGGGCTCAGGACCACTGCTGTACCCTGGTGAACATGTCCTTCCCTCCAAAGGTGACACCACTGTTTAGTTTCTCCTCTTGCTTCGAGATGCATTTGTCGTCCCCCCACTGACCACCTGCATGTTTTGGTTTTGTTCTTTTCTTGCAGGCCTGAAACAGCTGTTCCGCCTGAGACCGATACTGCTTAGAGCAGTAGCTGGTAAGTGTCCTTCCATCACTCACTGCCCATTTTATACAGCTCTATCAGCCTAAAGGGATGAGGTGGCCACAGCTTGTGACACCCATCTGCAGGCAGTACGTGCGGCTGTCCCGTCTGTCCACCATGCCCATGGATCGAGAAATTGCAGATCCCAAGGGCCGGGCTGATGGTCTGAACCTTAGGTTGTGCTTTGTATTGCACCACAAGTCCCGGTGGGCTTGGAGTCTCGTTGCTTGCCTCTTCCAGCCCAGCTTGTCCCTGCCTGGATACTGCCAGAGAGGAGGACTGAGGTTGAACCCCTCTGCCTGCATTGCCCCACCACCACAAGGTTCCAGCCTCAGCCCCGTCTTTATGTGGTTTCCATTTCTACTCACCAGTTTGAGACTCTCTTGGCACTGCCAAGACACAAGCTGGACCTCTGTAAGAAATGCAGAGCTGGCAGAGGAGTTGCTGGTCTTGGGGCTTTCCAGAGCCACTTGAACCAACAACCGAGAAATGATCTTTGCCACCATGATTGTCATAGGCCTTGAAGGGAAGCTGAGCCTGATTAGATGCTTGCCTTCCTACCAGGGCACAGCCCATCCAGTGCTTACTCCTGCTGCTCCTTCTCCTCCCAGAGTCTCTGTCTGCATCCCACTCCTGCGATTTTCAGCCGAGCCTCATTCCCTTTTCCTTTCTGTTCCCCAGCAGCTCCAGCTTCCACGGCGTGTGGCGGCAGCTTGCAGAACTAGTGGCATCACAGCCTTCCCACAGGAGACCTGGCGTGAACCAAGGGGTTTGGTGGGGTGGGGTGGGATCGGGGCATCTTTAGGGGCGTACCTGGGTGAGGGGAGAAGGAACACTTGATGTTGCAGTTCTGTTGTGGCTAAGGGAAAAAGCTTTCCCTGTGTTGGGGCCAGGTCAGGTACTTTTTGCTGTTTCTTGAGAATAAACATCCCATCTCGTTTGTACAGCTGCAGTCTTCATCTAACTAGACATTCACTGGCTGAAGACAGACACAGCAAGCCCTTCCCTGCTCCTCTCAGCAGCCGTAGCTTCCCACCCAGCTGGTGGCCGTGGTTAGCACCACACAGCACTGAGAGAAAAGGCAATGCCTAAAAAGAGAAAGCAGCATCTCAAGAAACACCAAACGGTCTGGCCTGGCCAGCCTCTTCGAGCACATCAGCGCAGTAGTTGCCTATCTCAGGCCACACAGAATCCAAAGCCACCCCACGACCTGAGCACCTCTGGCATTTATAGCTGGTGGCCACCTGGCTTGACCCTTCTGGCTAAGGGGAGATGGGGTTTGTACAAACACTGGTGGAACCAAGGGGCTGGATGTGCTTCCCACTATTGGGGTCCAACAGAAAGCTGTCGCCTGCAGCTTCAGTTCACATCTGTGACCTGAGAGTGAAGCCAGAGCCTGCTGGGGCTGAGCACTGGTGCATGTCCTTCTTTAGAGCTTTTTTTCCCCATTCAATGGCGTTCCATAGCTCCCTCCCACATGGCAGCACTTGCAAGTCAGAGTAGCTGGATGTGACCAGTGATGCCGGGAGGCAGTGGGCTGAGTCTCAGAGAAGGGTGAATACAGCCGGTAGAAATGCTCTGGGCTGCTGATCCATCCCATCTAACCTGCTAAACCCCATCCAGTGGCTTTTTTAGTCCCTTTTTTTGCAATGTAGAGGCTGTCCCCAAAGCACTTTCACTTCTTCAGCCTGGATCTGCAGTGAGTATTTGGTGTCCTCGGGCTTTTTGCCCTTGTACCATGACCTGACGATGGAGGGAGGAGAGCCTTCCCAAAGGCTGGTACCTCCAGGCTAGACTTGGAGGCAGTAGTCCGTGCTTTCACCCCTAGATCTCCTTGGCTTTTTTGGGTTGAGTTGCAAGTCCCATGGGGAGTCTTACTGATAGGACAGGTGGGTGGGAAGCAAGAAGCCCCCATGGCTGGGCTGGCATGCTCTGCCAGTTTAATATTCCTGCGGCTGGGCCAGCACACAAAGGAGCATTTTCTAACTGCTCAACACCTACCATCCTTTCCCTGGGACACATGCCAGTGAGACCCCATGGGAAGCACGGCACCGATGAACGTAGCCTGCCAAGAAAAGAGAAACAAACCAACTCTCAGCAGATCTCTCCATTCATGAGCGTTGTAGGCGGCAACTGGGGAAGGAAGAAAGTTGAAGTGGATAAATGGTAAGGATTTCCTCAGGATTTCATCTAGACTGGATGCAGGTGAGCAGCATAAAGATGCTGAAAATAGCCTCCAGGCAGACAATAACCACTCGCCCTCGAGAAATGCCAGGATGGGAGCAGGGGTGGGTTCAGAAAAACAGGAAGGACAGGCAAGGGACAGCAGATCCCCCTGGAGGGACAACATCCCCCAGAACTGGGCTGACTGGCCTGGGAGCATCACCTGGGTCCCATGGGACAGGATCGGTCACACGTTTTTATTCCTTGTATTCTCTGATCCCAGTGGCCGTCAGGGTTGCTCTGTGTTTGGTGCTGTCCTTCCAGGCAGGGTGCCAGCGGTGTTCAAAGCCACGCACCAGCCCTTTGTAGAAGGGGAAAGGGACAGGGGGAGGCTGCAGCTCATCTGACTGCCCCTGCAGTGTCCCCAGGCCCCACCATCTGATCCCAGAGGTGGGGAGCATATCCCAGCTGGGTGCTGGAAAACCCCACCTGAGGACCTCACATCTTGGTTCCCCCATGGGTACATCCCTCCTCCCCTCATGAGTACATCCCTGCTGGAAAACCTCACCTGAGGACCTCACATCTTGGTTCCCCCATGGGTACATCCCTCCTCACCAAGCAGCAAATGGCTGGTGTCTTTCAGCCTGCAAGGATCAGGTCAGCAGCTCCAAAAGCACTTTGTTAGAAGCAGTGAGGAGGTCTCCAGGTTCGGGAGGGCAATGCCTGTTAGACTTGCTTTGCAGCAGCAGCCTTAGAGGCAGCGCTCGCTAGTTGAGAGGTATCACCTCAATGTAGAGTAGCAATAAAAATAGAAAGGTCCTGTTAACTGCAGGGTGGGAGCTCAGAGACATCTCTGTCGTGACAGCAGAGCAGACATTTGGGGAGTGCTGCTTCCCATGTAGGCTCAGACTGCGGCGGGTCCTTTGCCCGCACCACCGAGGGATGTGGGTGCCTGCACAGACTGGTGCTGCTGGGCACTGTGGGTGCAGGCTGGGGAAAGTCTCACCGGCAGCACGGGCGCGGGCAGAACCTGGCAGGCAGCACAGTGGTGTTGGCTGAGGGGTTTGGTACAGCCCCGCTCTGCTGCTGGGACACAGGAGAGCTGCCGGGGCAGCCTGCGGCAAGGGGCGCGTGCGTCTGCCTGTGCAGCAGAGTCAGCGTGTTCCTTGTACAAACCGTTTGGAGTGACAGCAATAAACACTGAGCTCTCTGTGTGTGCGTTAGTCAGCGAGCAGACCTTCATTGCACATCTTTTCTCTTCGCCTCCCTGCACCTTCTCCCTGCTCCACCTGCCCAGTGGCAGCTCGGCCATGGCCACCCGACCAGCAGGACAGGGCCCCCAGGTCAGGTCAGCCACAGCTGACCACCCAGACGAGATGCCCACAGCCACGGGGAGCCCTCCACACCCCTCGGCGCTGCAGTGCAGTGGTGAGCACCCACTGTCCAGCACCCACCCTGTGCAGGCTCTTGGTGGTTGCTGTCACCGCAGCCACCATCCTGGGTGTGACCACAACCTTGCTGTCCCCCCAGCCCAACGGTGTGTGCCCCACAGTGCCCAGTCCGGCCATGGGGTGGGAGTGGTGGGGTGGGCATGAACTTGGGCTTTGCTGGAGACGGCTGGAGCCAGTTCTGCCCTGGCTGGTCCCATATGGGTTCCACCAGTGTCCCTCAACCTCAGGGGCACCACTGGAGGCTCCCACTCATCCCCCATGCACTCAGGATCAGCCATCTCCGACCTGCTCTACTGGCTACAAGTCCCACCCCGTGGTGAGACCTGTCTACCCTGGCAGGGGCTGGCCGCGCGCCAGCACCTGAACAAAGCGGCTTCCTCTGCTGAGAAGGTATTTTTGACATGAGAAAAACGTATCCTCGTACAGCATCTGAGCCTTCCAGGTTTTTCCTGCCCAACCGGCTGAGCTTATTCAGAATATAGCTAGGAAATACATTCCAACAGCAAAGTACATTTTCCCAATGAAGTGGTTAAAGCTTTTCCAGGGCTGCACGCACTTGTCCTTCCGAGCTCGGCCTCGGCAAGCTGCATCATGCCGTGCTCACTATAGGTTGGCGAGCGTAGATGTGGCAGTGCCCAGCCCACCCCACCAGCAGACACAGACTTGCCCAAATGCAGCGAGAGCTGCAGCTTTCCTCCCGGTGCCACGGCCCAGCATGGCCCAGCGCTGCGGACCCACCTCCCGGGCAGACTGGGCACAAAGGGGATTCAGGCAACAGCCGTATGCCTCAGCGCAGTGGCCACGAATGGGACGTGAGCAGGAGGGATGTCCCCAGGTCACCTCTGAGCTTCTCCCGTCCGGGGTCCAGGGTGTCCCCCACCGGTCCCTGTTCGTTGCATGGGCAGCAGCTCCTCGTGGCGGCAACTCCATGGAGGTTCCCTTCATCTCGTGGCAGGACTTCTGCCCCCAGACCCTGCCTCTCTCTGCCTCCCCACAGGCTGGCGGGCGACTGTGCAGCTGGAGAAGGCACAGGCAGGATGGAGCTTTCTGGGGGTCCGGGCTGTGCTCCCCACCAAGAGGAGGGGAGATGGGCAGTATGGAGCAGCGGTGGGCGAAGGGACCCCAGTGCTGAGCACACAGCGGAGACGAAAGGGTGCGGAGACCACAGCGGGGCTGGGACCCGCCTGATTTCGCCATGCCACCGAGATCCTGGTAAGGGATGAGTCAGAGCCCTTCTGGGTTAGGGTGTTTCCTCTCCCCAACAGCTCTCCACCGCCCTTTGTCATTCCAGAGCCTCATGATTGCATAAATACAATGTGATAGTTAAACTGAATAAACCCTGTCGGGAGGAATATTATTGGCCTTAATACCCAGCCGTGGAGCCACCATGCGGAACGCTCAGGCCCAGCAATCAGCTCTGGGTGCTCAGGGACTTCGTTTCGCTCAAGTCCTGAGTGGGAAATGCCCCAGCGCTGCTTTGGGGACATGGGACACGCACGCTGCCAGACAGACTGTGGGAAAACTCACACTGCCGAGGCTTCCCTTCCCTGGGGTGCAGATGCCCTTGCACTGTTTTACACCCCAAGGAGCACCTGAGGGTTGTATCCTGCCCTTTGCTGCGCAGCCTCTCCTCCTGGAATAACTGCGGATCTCATGAAGACGCCAGGGCTGCAGGGGCACAGGTCTCCCCCAGCCTGGCCAGCAAGACCTGAGGCAAATGCGGCCCCTCTGGCAGAGCTCCTCCCCCCTTGCTCTGAAGCACTGGTTTCCCATTGCAAGAGAGAGGAAGACACCAGACTGCTGAGTCACAAGCATGAGCCCACATCTGGCCCAGCTGTGGGAGCAGCTGCTTTGCCAAATGGGTGTTTGGCACCATGTCCAGCCCAGAGTGGGATCTCTAGGACCTCCTCCTCCCACTGCATCCCCGTGTCTGGTGGACCAGGGCAGTACCACATGCGGCTCACCATGGGGCGATCCAGGGAAGGGGGTCTGGGAGTGATCAGGTCTGGGCAGCAGGACCCAAGAGTTGATGGGGAGGAGGAGAAAGGCCAGGCCTGCCTCCTCCCCATCACCCAGGGAGTTAGGTCCCAGTGCGACTTGATTGGGGGGGTGGGGGGGGTGGGGGTGGTAAAGCCCCATTGGCCAGGCAAGCTGGGAGATGCACAGCAGTATTCGCTCTTCCCTCAGCATCCGGACAGGCTGGGTGCTGGATCCTGCACAGCAGAAAGGCAGCACAGGGACTTGTGGAGGCTGCAGGCACCAGTCCCACGGGAAAGCCCTGCTGCTGCCACTGGGGCAGGCTGGACACAGCCCCCCGGCACCACCATGCAGGCCTCCAGCTCCTGGTCCATCTGCTGAGGCTGGTGCAAGGAGAGACACTATGTCCTCCAGCACAGCTGTGCTACTACTCCTGACTGGGGAGTTCAGTGGGGTGAGAAGATGTGGGAGACCTTGGCTGGTCCGAGGGATCAAAATACAAGTTTAACACTGACCCTGAACAGATACCCATGTACCCTTGAGGAGACAGAAGAATCCTGAGAAGATCCGAGCAAACAAGATAAGGGGTGGCAAACATCCTGGCTTTTCCCAGAGCATGAACAGTGCGTGATCAACAATTGTATTGGCTGAATGGTGTGTGATGTGAGAGTGGATTGGGCAAAAGTAGAATGTTAGAATATATGCACAGATAAGCAACCAGCTAAGAGGATATAAAAGAGCACTGCTTGTAAAATAAAGGAGGACGATTGCTGTAACTGGATATTGAGTGTCGTGTCTGTCTCTACAACGACAAGAAGATGAATACACAACCCGTAAACATCCATCATCCATCCATCCATCCATCCATCTATCCATCCATCCATCTATCCACACATCTGTCCAGCCATCCGTCCAGCCATCCAGCCAGCCACATGTCCATCCACACATCCACACATCCATCCACACATCCATCCACACTTCCTTCCATCCATCCATCCATCCATCCATCCATCTGCACACCCCATCCTGGAGAAGAGCTGGGAAGAGCCAGAGAAGGATCTTCTGGGACACGGAGACGAGTGAACTTATTTTGGGGATGGAGCCCCGTGAATGGCTCTCCCTCCCCGCCCCTCCCCTCCCCTCCCCTCCCTT
>NW_009648642.1:749116-771523 GCF_000708025.1 Charadrius vociferus
GCCTCCCCGGGCAGGAGGGAGGCTTCTCCCCGGCCCCGTCCCTGTCCCGGTCCCCGTCCCCGTCCCTCCTCCCCTCGCAGCGGGGGCAGGGGGCTGCTGGGGGATCCCGCCCCGCTCCTGCCCTGCCGGTCCCTCCAGCTTTGGGAAGGGGTGTGGGGTGGGTTGTTATTTTTTTTTTTTTCCTGCTGTTTTCTCCCATTTCTGCTGGGTTCCCTCCTGCCCTGCGCACGCCCCCGGACAGGAGCTCCCCATGTCCTTCCTCCTGCCTTTAACTGCAGTGGGGAGAGACCGTGGAAATAGGGCACCTGTGAGGATGGGTTTGGGCAGGAGAAGCTGAGACAGCTTCTTTTTCGTGGAAGGCTTGGGCAGGAGCAAGAGTTTGCCAGAGAGGAGATGTTGATAGTGATTTTGGGGCTGAACTGTGCCTGAAAGGGAAGAGAGAACTTTTTGATAGTGACCATCTAACAAGAAGAGGGAGCAGCGCCGGGGCTGGTCCTGTGGGGTGGCGGCATGAGACGTGTGTGCGTCCATCTCCTGCAGCCTGAGAGCAGACGAGTTTAAGGGCTGCCAGGCACAGCAAAAAGGAAAGGTGTTACAGGGCAGAGCGGCTCAGGGGCACCTCTCCCTCGGGGACTGTTCTTTTCATAGAATCACAGAAGGGTTTGGGTTGGAAGGGGCCTTAAAGATCATCTTGTTCCAACCCCCCCGCCCTGGGCAGTGACACCTCCCACCAGCCCAGGTTGCTCAAAGCCCCGTCCGACCTGGCCTTGAACACCTCCAGGGATGGGGCAGCCACAGCTTTTGTGGAATCTCTGTCAGCTTCATGCTCTGGAGTTATTGCAGTTTCCTCCTGTTTGTGAGGAGATGTCTCAAGCATCTTAAATTGTCTATTCCTCCCTACTGCTTATTCTGCAGACATACTCCACATCTGCCGGAGCTGCAGCAGGCTTGGGTGGTGTGGTGGTCAGCAGAGCTGCTCTGTGATGCAGGCGACCAGGATCCAGCCAAACCCATCTGTCCTCTCCTTCCCCACCCTCACCTTGATGAAGAAGATGGTTACTATCATCTTCAGTGCCATTTTGTGTTAATTCCCATGGAATAAATCGGACTCGGGGAAATAACTATTAACACAGGCACTGTGAAACTTTCAGTGTTCACACAAGTCTCGGGGTTTCGAACACTGAGAACTGGCTTTGTCCCATCGCAGTCACTGTTACGCGTCTTGATAAACCTCTGGAGTAACATAAGGAGGAAAAATTGTGGGGCTTTAAGGTTGTTAAATGTCACTGGTGTGTTTCTGTGTTTCCTAATGAGATTATTCTTTTCTCCCTTCCCTGCCGCCAACTTTTAAAGGAGCTGGAGCTGGGAAACCTCTTGTTCAAGCCCTACTCTTCTCAGTCTGAATTTTGGGTGCTTGTGGCTTTGCTTTACAAACCAGAACTGCCCAGAGAAGTGTGCCTCTGCCAGTGCCTCTGCCAGTCAGCATCCAGGTCAGAGGCCTAGAGTTGCTGTGCTGCGACAGCCAAGTGGTGGCAGCTTCCATCTGTGCTCTATTTGTGGCTATTTCTGTGCTCTGTTTGTGGAGATTCAAATCTCCTCTAGATTTGAACTGAAAAAAAAAAGAATCCCAGCCTTCACCATGGGAGATATCTGGCTGGTTGGGTTGATGGGGCTTGTGTACGTCTGGTTTCCCAAGGCTGCTGCTCAGAATCTCATAAAAAGCCCCAGGGACCAGAAAACAGAGCATACCCTCTTAATTAATGAAGTCAATGCTGACAGCCCAGGAGAGGACACTTCTGAGTTTGTGGAGCTCTATCACACCAGCGGTCAAACAGCCCGCTTGGATGGCTACTATCTGGTCTTCTACAACGGCAATGGAAACCGAGCCTACAAAGTTTTAAACCTCCAGGGCAAAGTTACTAACAACCAAGGGCTCTTTCTCATTGGCTCCTCTTCTGTGAACCCTGCTATGGTTATTCCGAAGAACACTATCCAGAACGGCCCTGACGCAATTGCTCTCTACTATGGAAAAGGGAACTACAAGGAAGGCATGGGTGTCACAAATTATGGACTAGTAGATGCCTTGGTCCATAAGACTAAGAAGACAGACAGAGCAGACACACTGGTCAGGGTACTGACCCCTGGCAGAGATGCTTTCCTGGAGGACTCCACCTTCAGGACCATGGATGAGTCAATAGAAAGGTGCCGTGGGTCAGATTCTCAGTGGATCTTCCAAGTGGCCATGCCCACTCCAGGCACAGACAACCACTGCATCCTAACTTCTCAGCTGAACGCATCTGCCGTCCTGATCAGTGAGGTCCTTCCTGCGTCTTCTTCCGAAGAATTCGAGTTCATAGAGCTTCAGGGTCCGCGCTCCACCATGCTGAGGGACATTGTCCTGGTGTTGATCGATGGTCAGACCAAAGACATTTATTTGACCATGGATGTTTATGGCAAAACCTCACTGGATGGGCTACTTCTGATCGGTCCCGCACAAAGCAAAACCCCAGGTAAGGACTGCATTCTGATGACTACCTCAGAGCTGTGGGAGAGCAATCAGTCAAGTTTGGGGCTGGAGGATGCTGTCCATTTTTATTGTTTGGCATTCTGAGAGATCAGTGAAAATGTGACTCAGAACTCAGTGGCAGATAAAAAAAGCAAATCAAATGTTTGAAATTATTGGAAAAGGAATTATATAAAACATATTAAATATTAGAAATTATTAGGAGAAGAGGAAAGAATGGAGGGCGTCTTTTAGGCCACTGTATAAATTCATGGTTTGCTTGTGTCTTTAATTGTACCTGGTGTGAGTCAGCGAGGATGGATAGTGCTCTGGAAATGCTTCCACAGAAGAAATAACTAAGTAGGCCTAGAAAAGGGAGAGCTGAGGAGGGCCCTGACAGAGGTTTCAGAAATGTGAGTGGCCTGAAGAAAGTGGACAGGGATCGCTTGCTTACTCTTTCCACTGGTACAAAAACTAAAGGGCATCAAAAGAAGGTAGAATGAGGTGGTTTCAGGACAAACAAGTGGAGGCTGTATGTCTCACAGAAGTGGTAGATCTGCAGGTGGGGGACCTCATGGAGGTCAGAAGCCCATGTGTGCCTTTGCTGCCTAGGAGGACGCGGTTCTGCCCCCTGCCAGTCTGCTGCGGGACCCTGACTGCGCCAGGTCTCCTTGAAGTGTCCCCCTTCTCTCTGTGTAACTTGGTGGTCAGTCACAGCAGATACATACTCTCTTCTCGAAAAAGCACAAGGGCTTTTTTTCCATTGCACCATCTGCAAGTGTAGGTCACAGTGTACCAGCTGTTTGAAGCTGCGACCTAAACTTCCTCCCAACAGTCAAAATTTCTTCCAGGCCACCGGCGGAGGAAGAAATATCTTGTTATTTTGTGTACCTCAGAAGAAGATTTTGGCAGCTGGAGACAATGACTCTGCATATGTCTTGTGTAATTCACTGACTCGTGATTCGAGTCGGGGAGTATTCCCTTACAAAGGGAATATATCCCTTACAAAGTTCCCATAAAAATTAAAATACTTTTGCCTCTAAAACTTTTTTTTTTTTAAAGCTTTGAGCTCCTTTTTACAACTCAGACTGCTCCAAATACGCTCTCACCCCAAGTAGAAGAGCTTATTGCCCATGTGAGCTCTGCTTTTCTCACCAGGAAAGGTGCTCTGCTCTTATCTCTGGATGGGCTGGGGCTGTTAGCAGTCAGTAAGCTAAGGGGCTTCAAAGAAAGTGATGGCAAAGCACAACCAGCTTGCAGACTAAGCAGGAAAGTTCTAAGGATTATGTTTAACTGTTCCTCAAGGCTCACTCAAGTCAAGAAGGTGGCTGGAGATATGCTTTGGCATTTTTTTCCAATGAGGCTTTGTCAAGATGTCTCAAGCATGCTGCACACACGCTTTTGTTGAAGGTTTTGCCTCAAAACCACCCAATGACACTGTGTGATTACATTTTAATCATCCTAAAAGGATACTTTCAGTGACTCTATGTTGAGCAATCTATGTGAAGTTGACCACTTGATTTAACCCGACCACTTCAAATTTGGGACAGGAGCTCTTAAAATGGCCCTGGCTGTTAGTCCTGCCTTTGTAAGGCTTGTCTGCCTTTCACTGCAGAGAACTTAAAGCTGTGAGAGCACTGGAGCAAAAGTCCTCCCTTGACAGAGGCCAGTGTGAAAACTTTCAAATGAGTCATAGGATGGTTTGGGTTCTTAAAGATCATCTAGTTCCACTCCACCTGCCGTGAGTGGGGACATCTTTCACTAGACCAGGTTGCTCAAAGCCCCGTCCAACCTGGTCTTGAACACTTCCAGGGATGGGGCATCCACCACTTCTATGGACAAACTGGACCAGCATCTCACCACCCTCATCATAAAACTTTTCTTCCATATTCTTCTAAGCTAGATCTACCCTCTGTCAGTTCAAAAACATTACCCCTTGTCCTATCAGTACAGACCCTGGTAAGAAGACTCTCTCCGTCCTTCTTATAAACACCCTTTAAGTACTGCAAGATCACAATAAGGTCTCCCAGGACTCTTCTCTTATCCAGGCTGAACAACCCCAACTCTCTTAGCCTTTCTTCATGGGAGAGGTTCTTCCAGCCCTTGGATCATTTTCGTGGCCCCTTCTATAGACCTGCTCTAACAGGTCTTGTGCTAGGACCCCCAGAGCTGGATGCAGTACTCCAGATGAGATCTTGCAAGAGCAGAGTAGAGGAGGAGAATCACCTCCCTCGCCCTGCTGGCCATGCTGCTTTTGGCTTTCTGGCATGCGAATGCACACTGCTGGCTCATGTCCAGTTTTTCATCCACCAGTAACCCCAAGTCCTTCTCTGCAGGGCTGCTCTCAATCCATTCATCTCCCAGTCTGTCCTGATACTGGTGACTGCCCTGGCCTATGTGCAGAACCTTGTACTTGGCCTTGTTAAACTTCATGATGTTCACATGGGCCCACTCCTCCAGCCTGTCAAAGTCCCTCTGGATGGCATCCCATCCCTTAAGCATATCAATTGCACCACTCAGCTTGGTGTCACCTGCAAACTTGCTGAGGGTGCACTCAATCCCATTGCCTATGTTGTTAATGAAGATATTGGACCATATGGACCCCTGAGGGACACCTCTTGTCACTGATCTCCATTTGGGCATATATCTGTTAACTGCAACTCTTTGGATGCGGCCATCCAGCCAATTCCTTATCCATTTGATAGTCCATCCATCAAACCCGTATCTCTTCCATTTAGAGACAAGGATGTTGTGTGGGGCAATGTCAAAGGCCTTGCAGAAGTCGAGACAGATGACAGCAGTTGCTGTCCCCTTATCCTGCAATGCAGTTGCTCCATTGTAGAAGGCCACCAGATTAGTCAGGGAGGGGAAAAGCAGTCCCCTGGGCAGGGGTGCATCAGGGGTAAAACACAGGACTGCCCCTTAGCATGGAGGTGCCCTGGTGGCACTTATCAAGGCGTAACCACTTCTTACTCTTCTGCCTCTCATGTGGTTCCTCCTTTAATGTTTGTTCCCTGGAGCTGGTTACGGAGGGAGAAGCGTTGAAATATTGGCAGTCTGCTGCTTTTTAATAGCTTTAATAGTTCCTACTGGGTGCTGGGGAAATAGCTTGTGAAGGGAACCATAAATACGAGGAATAAAATTGGGAAGCTCATGAAATTGGAAAGCTCCACTAAACCTCAACCTTAATTCTGTGTGCTGGTATCTTGGGCCTTTGCTGAATATGTGCGTGTGTATGTGTAGAGTGGTTGTGTTTGTAAAACCATGGACTGTTAAATACTAGAATAAAATGTAAATTCTTAAATATTTTTGCGTATTATTAAAGCAACTGCTACCTGAATGGTTAGTGGATTTTGAAGATGTCTTTTAGAATTCAAAATTGACTTTAGCGTAGACAAAGTCACATCAGCACTTGCTTTCCAGTTCCCTTGTTTACACATAATTCAGCTTCTCTGTTCACAGAACCAAAATAGCAGGGCAAACTCTGCTTAAATTTCCCCCTCCAGCCTCCTCCACACTGTGGATCCGGCCACGAATGGGGAAATTCAGGCTGAGCAAACATGAGAAATGTTAGTGAGCAGAAAGATGGGGCAGCGAATGCCAAATTTACAATAACAAGACAACCTCAGCCACTTTCTGAGTTCCTGTGTCCTGCTCTCCAGGACCAAAGAGGTGCTGGTTTCCCATATAGTGGGTATCACTCCTCTGTTGCTTACGTGCCACTGTTGATCCTTTCTTTGCCTGGTGTGCAGTGAATCTGCCGTTCCCGGAGAACATCACCCGTCCTGTCCTCAGAGGTGGCCCCAATGCCGTTGCCCTCTACAGAGGCAACAGCAGCAGTTTTGTCCCAGGGGCGGCGCTGCCAGTGACCGGCCTGTTGGATGCCTTCATGTACACAAGCAACGAGGAACCAAACCCTGAGCTGCTGGAGACCCTGACCCCTGGCAGACCTGCCTACAAGGAAAAGCGGTGAGAGGCTGGGCTGGGCTGGGCAGGGCTGGGAGGAGAGTTTGGCACCAGAGTCACCGTTGCTTGGTGTCCCAAACCTCAGTCGGGACTGAAAGACAAGGGCCACCTCCAGTCAAGGGTATCCTCATGGTAGCATTGAGTCCCGGCCTTTTTCCACCACCGGGGCTGAGTTTGTAGGTGTCCCCCTCTCCACAGCAGTCCTGGTGCAGCTGTACAGTTGTAGAATAAAGTTATTGAGGAGGAATTTTCTGATCAAATGATTGCTGGTTATTATTTTGTAATTTATTATTTATAAAAGAGTAATAGTCAATATAATAAATTTTCCAGGACCACTTTTAACAAGAAAAGGTTTTTCTTAGGAATTTCAGGTCAAAATGAAGGCAAGGGAGGGACTTCAGTATCGCTCGCCTAACCCAGGAGGAAATGCCTGCCCTGCTTCATCCAGAGCAAGGACTTGAAGCGGGGTTTCTGTTCATTCTGGGTTGAGCCCCTTTCTTTTGGGGTTTTGGGTTTCTTTTTGTGGGTTAAGTGAAATGTTAGTTACTTCAGACTTTTGTGAGCCATGAGAACTGTTTCCTTCACATTTTAGACATGCTTTACTAACAGGAGGAAGAAGACAACAGAGTGAGTAAAGGACAGTGCAGCAGGTGGAGGAGCAGAGGCAGCAAGGTGCCATGCCCATGAAGACGGGGTGGGGTGTGTAGAACTAGGCAATAAGCAAACAAAGATCTGGTCAAGCTCTTATCTATGGTTTTGATGGCAAAGCACCAGATGACCTCTGTGTGTAACTGTCAACTAAATACCAATATCTTGGCTCTGTAGCTGGAGGAGGTTCACCCTTTCTGGATGGGCCTGTGAAAAGACCATTTGAGACTACCATTGGAATCAACTGCATCAGGAAAAGGTGTAGTTTACTGCTGTCACAGGGCCACCACTTATTCACAGCATATTCCCATTCCTTCCTTTGCTCATCTTCCTCCTTCTTGTGAAACAAAACCTGCACTTGTCCCGTAAGGAGGTGGTCTCCTTCCCTGAGCAGCTCTGCTCTGTGCAGCTCCTCACAGTGGGTCTTCATAGAATCGTAGAATAGTTTGGGTTGGAAGGAACCTTTAAAGGTCATCTGGTCCACCTCCCAATCATGCTCTTTGCCTTTGAGTTGAGGGCCTGTGCTCAAGTGGTTCAACCTCAGGTGCTGCCTTTCCACTTTCTCTGGATGCCACCATTCTTCCCAGTGGTCCCAGGCTGAGTACAAGTGTATCTGTACTATCTTGCCTGTCTTCAGATCAGTAAAAAAAGCAGCCAGTGCTAGAAGACAAAGGGTTGGATGAAGCCCGTGCTCTTCTCTCTCAAGCTTTAGTGAGCTCTTGGGCTTTTTTTGAGACAAGTGGGTACTGATGAAGATGGGATATCTCTCCAAACCTTGTGAAGAGACAAGTCTGAAGTGCATGGTTTCATCCTCTGGTGCAGGCAGATGACCGGTGGGTGAAGAGCACTCAGGTCTCTGTCTGGCAGGTCATGTTTTCTTTTATTTATGTGTCTGTCTCTTGCAGGCACCAGCTGGGAGATGTGTCCATGAGTCAGTGCAACTGCTGCTCGGTGACCCGGGACTCCCTGTCCTACGTCCTCAGCAGGCCCACCCCTGGCATGTTCAATGATTGCCCCAGCAAACGCTTCAGCCAGACTGTCTCATTCTGCTTTCATGTAACAGGTGGGCATTAGTTATTTCTGCTTCTCTGGGCAGGACTTCGTAAGGACAAGAGCACGTCCACAAAGCCAAAGCTGTCCAGAAAGACCTTCCAGAGTTGTGCTGGAGTGTGTGAATGTAACACCAAGGGAAATGCAGCTGGGACATCTGACAGTTTTCTGCAATATTTTTCTTCATGGCAACCCGTGCCAAGCTGAGGTTCTCCAGTCTTGAGACCCACACCCAACTGCTCGGTGTAAAGTGAAGCCTCTTCGGGCCCTCGGAGGGATAAGCAGGAGCTGCACCCATCCCAGAATGAGATGGATCCCGTGACCAAGGTTGCACTGGCTGGGTAACAGTTGGCTTTTTCTTTCCTAGATTGCCAGGAGTGGTTTCTGAAGTCAGAAGAGATCCTGATGACTCTGGTCCAGGCCCTCGATGGATCCTGCAGCTGTGGAGTCTCTGCTGCTTACTTCAAAGGTGAGCTGGACAGGAGCAGGGAAGTCCAGGGACCACCAGTCGTTAACGTCCATTCACTTCTGATTTTCAGCCCTGTGCTTTCTGTTGCATTGCATCCTCCTGGCTTGGATCCCGGCTAATTTGAACTTCGTGCTGATGACACAGATGCCATTTTTAGGCAGCACATGGTCCTGTTCTTTCGTGTTCTGCAGAGCACTTCCAGCTGCAGCTCCACCAACACACATCGGTGCTCATCTGCAGACCACCAGCTATTTTGTCCTTGCGCATTTGCACTCAGGTTGACATCTTGACTAGGAGTTTGTTGCCCAGCTGACCTTATGATCCATACGAACTAAGCCAAGTTGCAGCAGAAATGCAAGTGGCCTTACGGGCCTGTGTTGCTTTTCTCATATCCTCACTAGGTTAGTGCGCGAGTGTGATGAGCACACGCAGACACATGAAGAAGAGCCATGACTTTGCAGCCTGCATTGTCAGCAGCATTGTATTTAGCTTATGTTTAGACACCACCCAAAGAAACCATTCTGTCCACTGTTGGGACTACAAGGCTTCAAAAGGATGAGCACAGTACCCTGGTGTGCTGTGCGACTTGGTCCCAGGATGCCCCTTGGCAGAGCTCACAGCATTGTGCAGGTGGTATGAGCTGCCCTGAGTCAGTCTGACCAGGAGGGCGGCGGTGGTAGAGATGAGCTGGTGAGCTCTGTACCTCTTCCAGGAGAAAGTGGGTCTTTGGCAGCATGGGCAACCTGAGGCAGTTCTCTGCTTGTCTTTGCAGAGCCAAAGGCAGCCTGCCAGGACCTGGGGCTTGTGTTCACCACTCTGCTAACTGCTAAGTCAGAGGACCAGCTGAGCAGCCTGCTGCTAGCCTTCAAGACCTTCCTGGAGACGCCCAGACTTGTGAGTTTTGACAGAAGGAACATCACAGCAGAAAGCTCCTGCTCCAAGGATATTAATGTGCCAGACTTGCCTCCAGGTACCAGTCATCGTTCTTGCAGGTTGGGGTATATGATGTGTTTGAGGGTGGAGATGTGGGTCTAGCTCCACTAGAGGAGGGACAAGTCCGTCCCTCCATTCCCCCGACTCTGGCAAAGATCCCCTCCATTTCTATCGTATATGGTCACTAGAGCCCATATTGCTCATTATCTGCAAGAGCAGCAAGCTCTTAGGTTGCCATTAGCCAGTGTTGCCAGGGCTCTTCGAAAGAGTATGGAGCACACAGATGATAAAAATCTGAGCCAGCTTCCTCAGTCCTCTGCTGAATTTGGTCTCACCTCAGCAAAATAGTGTGCAACATTGTGTTGTTTTTCTGGGGCTCTGTGCTTAGGCCCATATTCATGACATTTTTGCTTTCCAAGGTGTCCCATCAGAGATACCAGAAGGGACTCAAGAGCCTTCTGCACAAGTGGCCAAGCTACTCATCAACGAGGTGAACCCAGACAACCCAGGGGGAGAAGAGGATGCAGAGTACATTGAACTCTTCTACACTGGACAGACACGCTTCGACCTCCAGGGATACTGGTTGGTTCTCTACAATGGTAAAAATAACCGGGCCTACCAGGTGTTGGACCTCTCTGGACACCACACAGATGAGCTGGGTTACTTCTTGGTGGGGAGCAGCGCTGTGCACCCAGCACCCATGATCAGGCTGCCCCCCAACACCATCCAGAATGGGGCAGACGCTGTGGCTCTCTACTGCAGCAACACCACCCTCTACACGGTGAACATGGCTGTGACTGCAGAGGGGCTGGTGGATGCTGTGGTCTACACGTCCCGAATGCCAGAGAAGGCAGACCAGCTAGTCAAAGTGCTGGTACCAGGGCAAAGCATCCTGTATGAAAACGATTCTCACAGCACTGAGGATGAGTCTCTGAGCCGCTGCCACAGCCTGAGCACAAAACTCCAGAGCAGCTTCCAGGTGGGTGGATGGCAGATGTCCTTTTTCCATCCGTAGTCACTAGGAGGGCAGTGTCCTTTCTCTATCCATAGTCACTGGGAGGGCAGTGGTCGTGTTTCAGTATGTCCTTTATTTGGGAGAGCAGGGCATTCTGGTGAGCCACGTCTACCTCCTGCCATCTGCTGATGCTCTCACCAGCCCTCACCTCTCTGTCCCCTTCACCTGCCTCTTGTTGGCCAGGTAACAGCTCCCTGCCCTGTGCAGCATGGCTCAGAACCAGGAGATCTCTGAAGACAGCTTACATGCCACCAATCCCAGATGCTTTTGGGCAGCATCCTGGACTCTCAAGTTACCCCAAACCAGATGTGGAGCTACCTCTTCACCTCTGCTTGTTTGGTCCCACCTTCAGGATGTGTGGTACAGCACGTTACATCCCTGAAACCCAGCTTCCTGCAGGGCCAATGTGTGAAGGACATGCCTCAACCACTGGTGTCACTGATTTGTGTTAATTCATCCGAACTGTTCCTTTTTATTTCAAAATGTCTGGTTTCACATAGTGCCCCTGAAGGAACATGACAGAATATATATGCCCGTCCTGCACAAAGCCGGGTAAGGGTGGGCTTTGCTGCTCCACTGATGGGATTGGGCCAGCACAGAGGTGTGCTTAGGTCCAAAACTGGGACAATAAAACTGCTCTAGAAACAGAAGAGATCTGCTGGCCGGAGGGAAGTGCTGAGTGGTCACATTTGAAGGGAGGTTTGCAGTGGGAGAGGACCATAAGGAAGTGATTCAGTGGACTGGAGACAAGTGTAGAAGTACTCCCAATAGCAGGGGAAGAGAATTGTTCCTAGTCCTGAGGGTGGGAGCAAAGGCAGTGATGGGGATGTGTGGTGATGGGACCCTGCAGTCAGGACAACCCTTGAGCTCCTTGGTGGGAGTGAGAGCAGCTGGTGTGAGGCAGAACCACCACATCCTCTTCGGGCCTCACCATGTAGCTGCAGGAGGCACAAACAAGAGGTAATGCCGTGAGCAGCCATCACTCCACCTGAAGAAATCGGAGCAGCAGTAGTGGCAGTGGCTTTTGTATCTCTCTGCAGGTGACCATGGTGACGCCTCTGGGGGAGAACTTCTGCAGCAGCTCCTCAGTGCTGGTCCCTCCTGCCATCCGCATCAGCGAGCTGTGCCTGGCTGGCAGCACTACCCCCTATCGCTTCGTTGAGCTGGAAGGGAAGCCTGGCACAAGCCTGGTCGGGCTCAGCCTGGTCTTCTTCTCAGGGTCGGAGGACAAGGCGCATGCCAGTGTCCCACTGAGGGGCACCATCGGAGCCACGGGGCTGTTCGTGTTTGCACTGGACGGAGGGCACGGGCATGGTGAGGCTGATGGCATGGACCTGGCATGTGGTCTGTCTTCAAACAAACGGGCAGGTGGTTGAGCAGCTTTGAGGCAAGGGATGGAGGAGGGTGCACGGTGTGGGGAACAACTCTTCCTTGTCTTTCCTGTCCTTTATTCCTGTTTTTTTCTCTCTTTGTTCTGCCTGGGCTGTTCCATCACACTTCAGCAGAGAAGGTGTTTAATCCTCCTCCATGCCCCGTGCAGGGAAGAAGGACCGGGAGCACTGAAGGCTCCTCCTGCCGGAACCAGGACAAGGGGGCTTTCAGGAGAAGCAGGGTACACCAGGACTGTCGGGTTGTTCACTGATGCCATGTCCACTGATGCTCACTGAGCCCTGCAGTGCTGCTGCCTCCTCCTGGTCCTGAGGTGGTGTTTCCTCAGCACGTTCGTTTATCTTGATTTGTTTTTTGTTCACCTTAAATTCTGACTCTGCTGTGTGAAGAGGACTCTGCATCTCAGAGGAACCTTGATCTGTTTGGAAACCTGTATCCACAGCAAACAGTTGCTTCTTTACAGCTTTACTTGGCCTCAGTCACTACCATTATTTTGTCTTCGCTTTCTGTTCTTGGAGTTCTCCTTGCTACCAGCTTGTCCTCTCAGGCTCAAGGCTCAGCCTAACACTATCTAGATGTTCACCCTACTTATTCCCCTGGCCTTTCCAGATGGGACAAACCTGACTTTCAAGGACATCACTGCTGCTAGCAAAGGCTCCAGCGCTATTGCAGTGTACAGCACCAGCTTGATTACTGGTGGCACAAAGGCAACATTAGAGAACTTGGTGGATGCCGTGGTTTACACATGTGAGCCCAGCACAGCTGGAGGACACTTGGACTTCCTCGGACCATCTTACACTGTGCCCTGCAAGGATGACAGGTGAGGTTGCTTCTCTGGGAAAATGCCTTTGGGTTCCCCACACCCAGAGCCTCCGATTGGCATGCCGCTGAGCTTGCTGCCTTGTCCTGTGTCCTGTACGGCTGAATGTGTTCACCGGCGCTCTGGTGACAAACAGGGTAGCACACTGCAGTGGAAAACGTTTCCCCACCCTTGGCGAAGGGAATTGAACTTTGTTCCTCTACTGCTCGCTTAACTTGCTTCCCCCGAGGGATGAGTATGGCGTCACATGAAGGGATGTGACCTTTACAGATAGCAGCTGCACATGAGTCTTTGCCAAACGTTTTCTTTTTAAAAACAAAAAAAACCCCAAAAAACCTAAAACAAACAACAAACCAAACAAAAAAGAATATCCCTGTGAGCAGCAGAACAAAACAAAACCTGACATCCCTTTTGCTCCTAGGTGGACTCAATAACAAATAGGGCTGAGCCTTTCTTGTGGTGGGAATACTAGCGGAGTTCCTCCTGTCCACCAGATCCCCACTGTTAATTAAATCCATCCTCTGCAAGTCCTCTGCTCCCCTGTCCCACTTGTTGTGACAGGAGTTTCTGCGTTTGTAGCCTCCCACACAAGCACACGTGCACAGAGTGCAGCCCCACGTGCGTGGTTTTCCCAGGAAACAGATCTCCCGCTTCTGGTTGTCTGAAACACTGCTGAAACCTCGGTGGGGTGGTTATTCACAAGGTCAGGGCAGCGGTTTGGTGGGAGAGCTCACATGGGCTGACCCTGACAGTCCAGCCCTGAATGAACACATCCAGAAAAGCTGTTTCCTCACACCGTGACCAAGTTTCTAAGCCCTGGTGTGGGGAGGGAAGCAATAGGCTAGTGAAATGCAGGGGCAGATATTGTGTAGCTTGGAATACTCCTTATCCCGGAGGACAAACTCTTAATTTTGGGAGGCTGGTTGTAATGAGGCAGCAATCTTACTCCTTACAGAAGCCAGTCAGATCAAACAGGTTTGCTCTGTCCAAGCCCAGGTCTTCTCCAACTGGTGGGGTTGGCTGGACCCATCTCTGTGGTGGCTCTGTGAGTTGATTTCAGCTCCAGCTCCAGCAAATTCTCCATCATCCCCAACAGCACAAGGAACTGGGACCCAGGAGGGGTTTGTGGTTGGAGGTGGGAAGAAATGTGTGTGATGTGTTGGTGAGCTCTGACTCCTCTTCTGGGGACAGGCCTGTGTCCCTGAGCCGCTGCGCCTGCAGCAATGCCAGCACAGAGCTGCAGTTTGCCATCTCGGACCCTACCCCTGGTCTGCAGAACAGCTGTCCTCAGGACGCCTTTGCGGTGGATCTCCACCTCTGCCTTCTGACACCAAGTGAGTGGAGACAGGTGCCCCCACTGGTGCAGGGTGGGAGGGCTGGGTTGGGGGGGGACGGGAAGCTGACCCCCATGGCATGGGAGGGGGATGCTGGCGGGGACCCTGCTGCCTCCCAGTCATGAAAGGGGACATGCTGCAGGAGAGCTGATGCAGACACCTATGTGTTGGTGTGATGGCACCATCTCACTAGGGCAGCCTTGCTCACAGCTTCAGCATCTGCTTGTATGAAGGTGGCCACATATTTCATTTGAGATGTCTCTGCTCAGGCAGGGCTGAGCCCTGCTCTTGGGCTTCCTTTCTGCAGTGTTAGATTTGCAGCAATGGCAGGAAAGTCCCCCACCACCACCACCACCCCCGATCTCTCATGGTGGCAGGGGCATGGTCAGGGACACTGCCAGAAAACTCTCCCGTCTCAGCCCATCCATGGGAACAAAGCAGTGTGGCTCAATCCTGACCACGGAGCCAGCAAGCAAAAGCACAGTATGGTCTCCAGGCCCTGCCGATGCCATGGTTGGATCAGCTTGGGGCAGTCAAGATCTGGGTAAAGTGAAACGGAGGTTCCTCCTCCTCCTCCACCCTCCTAAGAGGGGCAGGCAGTGGACCTCTCCTTTCTCTCCCAGTACGACAGACCACTCTGTACTGACCTGTGTGGTGGGACATGTGAGCATGCCTCTTCCCCACTCCCCTGGGAGGCTGGTGAAGGAGTGAAGCTGGCGTATGTGGTCATAGAAGGCCAGAAGTGAAGACTCACCCTGCCGGAGGGGGGCAGAGGAAGATGGGATGCCCCAGAGGGTGGAGGAGCTTTGCTCCTGAGCTTAGGCATGAAGCCAAGTGTTTTGGAAGGGGCACACAGCTGGGACCTTATTAACAGCCCCAAGCTGCACTCAGAAAACTACGTCTTCTTTTCTTCTAGACTGTTCCATGTGGACCCTGCACCACAGGAGGCTGCTGGAAAGCTTGGGAAAGGTCTTGGTGAGCTCCCTAGAGGAGAAGTGCTCCTGCGGAGTCTCTGAACTCTACCTGCAAGGTTGGTGCCCCGCTACGCTCGTTTGGTTCACAGTGCCCTCCTTCACCCATCCACAGCTGCTTGTCATCAGGATGGTCCCTTCTCAAGCCAAACTTGCAGACTTGCACTTGAGGGAGGGGACCTGGAGGAGCAGTGGTAGGTACAAAGGATTTCAGTGAGGAGAAAAGGAGAGAGCCTGACATGGGTTGCTCACTAGAGGAAGGGCAAGCTAGAGGGACTGTGAGGATTGGGAGTCTCTGATGATGCCTTGAGATGTCTGGCAGACACAATGAATATACTAAACCCACAAAGCAAAAAGCTGTTTGCACTCTAGAGGACTCTGGTTCTCAACTCTTTATCACACTCCTTCAGTGTCCTATACTTACTCAAAGTACTTGGACCAAAAAGCCACTTCTGGAAGTCTTAGGGACCTACAGTTTTTGGGGCATGGGAAGAATTATTTTTTTGGCTTATTTTGTAAGGAAGTGAAGGCTCCGCAGCTATGCTTTGTCTCCATCGCCCAGAAACCTTTCTGACCCTTTGAACAATTTCAGATAACTCTCACCAGTAGGTAGAGTTCGTGAAGTTATGAAGTGTAGTACAAAGTATTCTGCTGGGTTGGGTAGACAACTCCAAGTCCCTTTTGCCACTGAAAGAAAGGTTGAGCGTGTGCTCAAGTTACCTGCAATACAGCATGGCAGGGTGATTTCAGAGCGGTGGGGTGAAGAGGGTGAAAAGCATGGGAGCAGGAGGGTATTCCTGGAGCAGGGCATGAATTCATGGGAACAATGTGTTCCTGAACAGACGGAGGGTTTCTGACCACCCAAGACACGCTGTTGTTTCTCCACAGAGCTGAACCTGACGTGCGTGGGCTCCCTGGTGCAGGTCTGGGGCCAGGTGTGGGCTCAGCAGCTGGAGCAGCAGCAGTCCATCGAGACCTGGCGCCAGGGCTTCATGGCCAGCCCCGACCCCTTCTCCGTGGATGGGAGAGTGCTGAAAATCAGTCCTGAGTGCATCGCCCCAAAAAATACACTGTCTGTGTCGCACAGCGGTGGTGAGTAGGAGGCAAAGCTAAGCACAGTGATCTGCTTGCAGCACAGCGAGCAGGGCTGGCGCCAGGGTCAGGCCATGTCTCCGTGTGAGAGGAGCAGTGCAGGGCAAGCTACCAGGGACCTCTGGTGATGCTTCCCAAACACAGCTGCCTTCTAGAAACTGGTTCGTCATTACAAGAGAGGTAACGATGGTCAGTTCCTCCAGCATGATGGGGTAGTCAGACCTATCATGCCAATACCACTGGAAGTTTGGGTGTCTAAATCTTCTCTAAGCTTCACTGGGGAGCCCATTGCTTATGGAGCTGTTGGACACACAGCCCAGAAGGCCAATTGCTTGCACCAGCAGCTGGTAGCCAGGCTGGAGCTGGCCAGAGTCAGCATGCTGTGGGGGGTGCAGCTGGGAGGAGCACCACGGGGGAGAGTGGCGCTCCAGATCAGGAGGCTGTGACTGCCCAGTCTGTTATTGCCCAGAGAAGTTGTGGGTGCCTTATCGCTGGAAGTGTTCAAGGTTGGGTTGGATGGGGCTTTGAGCAGCCTGATCTAGTGAAAGATGTGCCTGCCCGTGGCAGGGGGGTGAACTAGATGATCTTTAAAGGTCTTTTCCAACACAACACAATACAACACAACACAACACGACCCATTCTGTGACTCTGTGATTCTTTGACCTCCTGGTGGCACCCTGTGCTGGGCAAGGTCATGGCTACAATGATCCATCTCTACCTTTGCACCCTCAGCTTCCTTCCAGGGCTGGGAAATTGCCTTGTTTGTCGTGGGATCTCTCCTGCTCATGTTCTTGTTGGTCAGCCTGGCATTTTGCTTCATCAAAAGGTGAGAAACCACCTTCCCATCTGCCTTGCATCTCTCACCTTCTCCTTCCCCAGTGCTTCCTCGCTAATCACTGTGCAGGGACCTGCTCCTTCACTCGGGTGAACGCCTACATTCCAATGCTGCATCCAAACTCTCCAATATGTTGCTCCTCATTTTTGCAGCAAAGGCTCTTTGCTTTTGATGTGGCAGACTCCAGGTTCTGCAGCAGGTTCAGATAACCACCGATAAAACCGTGGATAATGCTAGATGTGTCAGAGGGCACAGTGTAAAAGCCACAGATCTTACAACGTGCTGTGGTGGGAGAGCAGAAGGCTGAAGGCTGGTGTCACACAAGGGGCAGTGAGATGATGCTTTTGCTGCAGGGAAGAGCTCTTCCTTAGAGCAGGATGGAAGCAATGGACAGTTTAGGATTACCTTGATGGGAAACAGCTTCCACATTATAACATGACACCACTTTAAGTGATTATTTGGCATTCCCTAACAGTGTTAGCAGGCAAACAGCAGCTTAACACTCGGGCCCTATGTTTGTCTGAAATAAATGTTAGAGTAGATGGGTTATTTAACCAGCCCAGGGGATTTATTCCCATGAATTTTTACTGATCTTCTTTCATCACTGGATAGGGGGCTGGTGTGCAAGCGTTCGAAATAAGGAAAGTTCTTAAAATACATTTGAGGAACAGAAAACTCTGTACATTCTGTTTTAAAGGAATTAAAAAAAATATTGTAAGTCAGGTTTAGGAATCTCTTTCAGAAACCAGGGTGGTTTGAAGCTGATGTACATGTGCCAGGTGATGGCAGGTGTTCTGCTCCTGTTTTTCCCCAAAACATTAACAGAGACCTCAGTAAACTCTGTGCCTGCTGAAGGCTGGTCATCCAGACGCTTCATTTTAAGTGCAAAGAGATGCAGATTAGCTGCCTTGTGCAAAGGAGCAGTGCGACTCATCATGCGTTTTTCTCTGCCTGTTGCTTTTCAGACATCCCCAAAATTACACCAACATCGAAATGAATGACTGCGGGGAGATTGCAGCCGACTTCTAATGCTCCCGTGCACCGCTGTATCGACAGGGTCTAACAGCACTGGGGCCAGGCGTGTGTCTCTGGGGGGGCAGACTGGTTGTCCAGCTCCTCCATCTACCAGGGTTGCTGCAAGGACCTGCAAAATGCCCAGGTGTATATGTGTGTGTGTGTATACAGCTCTGTGTGTACGTATGTATCTGTGCGTGTGTATACAGCTCTGTGTATACCTACGTGTGTGTATACAAATACCTGAATTATTTTTACACTTCTGAATTTTGCTGTCAGACTAAAGGAACTCAAAGAAAAAGGCTGGGGACTTCTAGGCAAAGTTCGTGCTAAGTGTGGTGGCCAGAAAGAAGCCTGCTTGGCTGGTGCAGAGGAAGGACATACTCTGTCTCCTCTCCAGATTCACTGCCAGGTCATGAACCAAGGTCACCCCCCAGCAGACCTTTCCACCTGGCAGGCCAGTCCAGTTTCTAGTCTGTCTGGACTCCACTGCTGCCATACATCAGCCTCCCTTGAGCCCTTCTTGTCTGGGCAAGGGGCTTCTCAGCATCCTGGCCCTCTCTGCTTGAGGAGCTCTGCACCACCAGCAGCCTGCACCAGGGACAGCCCTTGCCACTGGGGACCACAGCCAGGAGGATGTCCTGCCTCGAAAAAGGAGTTAGAAGAGAGATAAATACCCAGCTCATGCACAGGTGCAACTCTTTCTCATATGGCACTGCCCATGTCCTGGCCAGGCAGTGGGCAGGAGCAGTGCCAGACTCCACATCTGTTGAGACTTTGGGGTGAGGAGGGTGACCTAGGTGGAATCTGCTCAGTAGAAGATTATTTCCTACACAAGTGTGATATACCCCTAATGGCGTGGCAGGTGATGCCAGGCCTCTGGTAGCATCCTTCATGTGTGGAGCGGTTGTCTCACGTCATGGGTTAGAGCACCCTGAGCAGCTCCAAGCATGGTGGCAGCACTCAAGAAAGATCCAGCCTGTTCACTGGTGGGGCTAGGGGTAGGTACAATGAAGAAAGAGGTCCCACACTGTTTCTAAACTATGGTGTATAGAGATTTTTACTGAACAAGGCTCTGCAGAAAGAGGGCACAAAGCGTTTCTGTGATTGATCGTCACAGCACTGACCCTCATGACAGGAAGCCTTGCATTTTCTTTGAGACCCACCTCCCTGCTGTGTCTCTCTCTTAGTTGTGCCTTCTACTTGCAGGCAGCCAGCCTGCACTGCTGAAGTCCGTGGGCCACCAGCCAGCTCCAGCATCAGACAGGATGGGCAGCATGGGAGAAGCAAGGCCATTGCCCTGCCCCTTCTGCCAGGCAGCCCCTTTCTGCCAACAGAGCTGCAAACATGAGGCACCAGTCACCTTCTCCCCTGGGTGCTCCACACAATCCTTAGGCAGCTGCCACAGCCTCTTGAGAGGTGGTTCTTCTTCACGACTTCATCCTGCCATCAGCACAGCGCTGCTAGAGTGCACTGGCGTTGTCTGAGTTCAGATGAGCTCCATCTTGAACTGGCTGAAGTTTGGCACAGTAGGCGAGGGCTTGGCCATGCTGCTGAAGGGGACGCAGGGCTGGTTCGCTGGCACGGTGCCGTGGCTCACGGTGGAGCTGAGCTGCTGCAGCGTCATCAGCACCTCCTGCTGCAGCCGCTGCTGGTGCTCCTGCTGGCGCTCCAGGCGGCATTGCCTCTCCAGCACCACCTGCAGAGCCTGGCTCAGCTTCTGGATCTCCGTCTGTACAGCATCCAGCTTTTCGGCAATGGCATGGGAGCTGGGAGCAGGGGGAAGCACTGGTCCACCCCAAGCAAGGCTTTGGTTTCCAGGACTTGCAGGGTTCGGCGGGACAGTCTGAGTGCTGGCGTCTTTGAGCTGGAGTAGTGGGAGGCAAGAGAGAAGGGAAGGTGAAGCATTATCAGCTGGTCCTTTAATGGCAATGAGCAAGAGAAGGATTTATTCTGCACTTAGCTACAAGAAAGGCTCAGATAATTGGGTTTGTTCAGCCTTGAGAACAGAAGGCTTAGGGGAGACCTTAAGACCACATTCCTGTATTTAAAGAGTGGCTACAAAGAAGATGGAGACTCCCTTTTTATAAGGAGTCATATGGAAAAGATGAGGGGGGATGGGGACATGTTACTCCTGGGGAGATTCCAATTGGAAATAAGCGGAAAATTTTTCACAATGAGAACAATTAGCATTGGAGTAACCTCCCCAGGGAAGTGGTGGATTCTCCAACATTGGACAATTGTAAGGTTTGGCTGGGGCATCTTGTTGACACCATGCTTTTGCCAAGAAAGGTTAGACCAGATGATCCCCGAGGTCCCTTCCAACCTGGTATTCTATGATTCTACAAGGCATGAGAGAAAGCCATCACCTTGTTTCAGACCTGTGGACCTCACCACACTCTGAGGTGCACTTCATCCCCACCCAGCCCCTACACCGCTGCTCGGCAGGAACACCACGCTGCCCTGAATGCTGTCAGTATGTGCTTAAGCCACCCAGTGGTGGATGCTCCTGGACATCAGCCAGACTGCCCGTGCTGATGCCAGGCCTGTGTTTGCTCTCTGCAGGGACAGAAATACCACAGCCTGGCTTTTTCTTTCCAGTGCCCTCCCCCCCCGCCCCCGCCTCTGTTTATTGTACTGCACCCTGAAGCAAAGGGCTGTTCTGCTCCCTGAGAGGGATCACGTGCTGGTTTTGAACCTCAGGGGAGCCTTTCTCCTGGAAAGGGCATTGCACAACCTGTGTCCTCTCAAGCAGCTAGCAAGGGCTCTTGGCAAACACCTGAATGGACTGGAGAAGGCGTTTGCTGTGTCTGAGCAGAGACAGGGCTGTGGATGACGGCTCAGCCTGACTCACGGCTGTGTTGTGTACCCAGGATGCCATGGCAAGAAAGGCAAATGTCACGAGTCCTACTATCCTCTGTGGGGCATCACTGAAGTCTCTGGAGGTTGGAGCCTGCTCTCAAGGGGTAAACCCTGGGCACTGGGGCACCCCCATGGCCATGTCGCCCTGCTGGCAGCCTACCTGGGGCTGGTCCTGGGACTGCTGGGTCACTTATGTTTGCCCTGTGGCTCACTGCAGCTGCCAGCAGGGCTGGGCTTGGCCACGCAGCTGGCCAGCTGCTGCATGGTCACTGTGGCAGGTGGGAGGGCCACAGAGATCTGGACCTGCTGGGACAACACATGCATGGCCATGGCCTGAGGGTCTCGTGGCATGGCAAGGTGGGGGTGTACGCATTAGGGATTATAGTGGCTGGATTGTATAGGGATTACAGTGTCCCGGAGAGCAGCCATCCTACTGTGTCACCCTATCCTGTCCTGCCACAACCCTTCATCTCCTGGTGCAGCACCAAGCCACTCAGCTGCTGGTGTCCTCATGGTGGCTTGGGGAACCTCCTGAGCTGGTACTGAAACCAAGCCTTAAACAAAGGGTCTGTGAGCTGCAGGTTGGAGGCCAATGCTGGCAGAAACGGGCATCACCGTGGCCGGTATCGCCCAAGGGCAGCAGTGAGTGCTGGCTGCAGGTGGGTGGGCAGCACGCTCCATGGACCCAGCGGACAGAGGGACTTCCCAGATGAGCTCGCCAAGTGCCAGGGTCAAGCATCACTCCAGAGTGCAGTTAGCAGAGGTCAGGGGGGACCTTTCTGGAGCCCTTCGTCCCCAGTGGCCTGCCCCATCTGCATGGGTTGGATGCAGCAGGGTGCTGTGCAGGGCCGCCCTGGCGGGCAGCACCGCACTGGCTCCCAGCCGGAGCAGACAGGCTCTCCCATCCCACTGTGTCGCCTGGCATCCTACCTTTTTCTGCAGGAGGATAGCCCTGTCCACGATCTTCTTCTTCACCATCAGGGCTGGGTTCCTGGCGGGCGGTGCGACCAGCCGCCCTCGGCTGGGCAGGGGCTGTGGGGGGGTGGCTGGAACCCCTGGAGGGGGGCAGCTCCCCAGAGCTGAGGGGACACCTGCAGAGCCATCATCGCCTGCAAGGGACAGAGAGAGAAACCTCTTGAAACGAGGCCCTTGTGGGTTCCCAGCAGGGGACAGGGAGCCCTTTCCATGACCAGCACTGCCGGGGCTTGGCCATGGTGGCGACCCCCACCATGGGGAGCCAGGCCTTACCATTCCCGGGGGGCAGTCCCATGGGCAGGTTCTCCCTGATCTGCCCACCATCCTTGCAGAGCGAGGCCACGCTCACGATCTGGATGCCCTCCTTGGTGTCCTGGCTGCCAGCAGGGCAAGGTGCCCGGCTGCCCACAGGGATCCCACCAGGCATTGCCGGGGGCTGGGCACCCGGCAGCTTGGGTGGCTCAGCCTCGCACCCCCGTGGCGGTGGCCAGGGCTGGTCCCCGTCCCCGCCGGCTGCCCCCGCCCCCCGCC
>NW_009648642.1:771569-784384 GCF_000708025.1 Charadrius vociferus
CCGCTTGAGGAAGAGGTACACAGCCTGCGGCGTCACCCGGATGTCGTCCAGCTCCAGCACCTTCTTGATCTTGCGGAAGCTCAGCCCAGCTCTGCGCAGCTCCACAATCCTCCTCTTGGCATGGTCGTCCAGCCGCCCCATCACTCCCAGCACCCCTCCTTGCGCCCAGCACCTACATGCCCGGAGCGCAGCTGCTGCGGGGATGCCAGCAGCCCCCCAGGCAGCACTAAGCCCCGTGATGGTGCTCGAGCTCAGCTAGTGCTCAGCCACCAGACTGCTGGCCGTGGCCATAGATCCATGCGGCACCATCCCCAGCTTCCAGCAGTGGCCCAGTTCCCAGCTGGAGAGGAGGAAAGAGGCAGCTCTTCCCACCAGAGTGACTAGGGACCACCCAAAACCCGTCCCTTGCTCATGCGGAGCCCCCTCAGAGTGGGGGGTCCAGCCCGGTGCCCCGGTCCACCAAGGGCACAGAGGATGGTAACAGGCTCAGCTCTGCTCTGTGCCCCAAACTGAACATGGATTCCCCACTGCCAGCAGCACAGTGAGGAATGAGGAGCAGTCAGGGTCCTGAGCAGCAGCTCAGCATCCTAGGGAGCTCAGTGCGAGTCCTGGTCCATTGTGCGAGGCTGGCAGGTCCCTGCTGGAGCTTTGTGTCCCCGTGGTGGCCTGGAAGGTTATGGCGAGCAGAACTGGGGATGCCCACATTGACAGCTACAGCATGGAAACTGTTGGTGCTGCAGAGCCTGCACTTTGGGTCTGGAGAGGACACTGTCCTGTACCTTTGGGAGAAGCAAAAGAAACCATTTATATACCAGTTGTAAAGGCGGCACATGTATAAATATAATGACCGTACCTCCTGTCCTTCCCTTTTCTCCCCATGCACACAGCCTTGGCTGGTGGTGTCAGGCAGGGGATGGCGGCTCAGGACCTGGTTGCGCTTGCTGTGCGTGAGTGGGTGGTGTAGCGGGGACTGCACTGCTGGGTCGCACCCCGGAGCAAAGCAACGCGGCAGGACCAGCCCCCTCCCTTGCTGTAGGCATCATGGCGGGGCCAGGGCAGGATGGGCAGTGCTTGGAGTTGTGTATATGTGTGTATATACACCTACACAGGGATATACCTGTATATGTGTGTACATACACATGCATGTCTGTATACAACTATGGTGGAGGGTTTTTTCCACTTCTTATCAGCTTCCTTCGTCTGCAGGCATTTCTTGGACACTCAGTGCTGCAACTGCTGCCTAAAGGACATATTTTTGGCTTTGGCCTCACCAAAATAAATAGGCTCCAAGAATTCCCGTAAGACAGCAAAACACTTCTCAAATTAGCAATGTGTAATAGAGGCTACCTCGAGTGGTCGCTGCCAAGCAGATGTGATATAGGAACGTTTTCCAAACCCCACTTCCCAAGGCACATGTGGATCTTAAAAAGGACAATGGAAGCATTTTGTTGGTCAAGGAGGCACAGACATCAGCCACAGAAAGCCACAGGGAGAAATGGAGCTACTAAATTTGACACAGGAGTTGTGCCCCTCTGCATTTTACTTCTTCCATGGCAAAAGAGAGAGACATTTAACTCCAAAGATGTAGATTGTACTTTGATCCAGATCTGTTTACATGCAAAGGCCTCCCCGCACCCTGCTCTGTGCGTTAGGGACCTTGCAGATAAGAGCTGGGGTACAGGAAGACAGACATCCCTGGCTGCAGAGACTGCAATTGCAGAGCAAGAGGAAAAGATCAGAAAGACCCAACCTCCTCCATGCCAAGGGGAGATGCTACAAGGAAACCACCACCTTGAGCTTTCTGTGCCTGCAGGTACGGGGGGCTCAGGCCCTGGCAAGAAGCTCTGCCCTCCTCCCAGCGCATTTCAATACATGGCCGGAGGACACTAGAGCAAAAGCAAAGCAGTGTAGCTATTTGAACAGCTGGTGACAGAAACACAAAGTTTACATAAATGCCAGCAAAGCCAGCGCCCCATGCCTGCAGCCTTTGTCCAGCCTCCACACGGGAGGAGAGATGATGAGCGCCTTGGGGATGTGCTGACTCCATGCAGCATCTGCCCCAGCTCCCTCCTCTCTGAAGACGTGGCTTGCTTTGTACCATTCCCAGGTCCCAGCTCTTTCCTTCCTCACCCACTCATCCCCTCCAGACCTTCCCCAGTGCTCTGCAGAGCTCCTGCTGCCTGACCTGCCCTCCCGGGCTCGGTGACAGCTCACAGGAAGCACAGACCGTCCCTTACCCTCAATACCACTAAAGTAACAAAAATATCAACAATAATAACTTCATGAACACATTTGCTGGAGGGGCAGTGGAATGAGGAGTTTGGCCAGGATGGCTCCTTGCCGCAGTGCGTGGCTCCACAGAATGGCTCCACACCAGCAGCACATGGCTGCAAGCAGCAGCTCCATAGAGATAGCATCAGCACGCCAGAGCTCCTTATGCTTCGAGAATAGTACTTGTCTCTGCAGCGGCGCTTTTTAAAAATACATATTTACTGATCAGAGATAGACTAAGACCTGGAAACCCATTTCAGAGAAGACACCTAAAAGTATGCTGTGGGTCCAGCTGGCGAGCTGGAGACGAGTGCAGGCAGAAGGGTAGGGCAAAATCCAGCTCAAATCTTGCTCGCTTACACTATGGGTAGGAGAAAAGGGCTGCCAGTGAAAGCAACAGGTCATCCCTCCAGACAATACACTATTCCAGCAATTTCCTCCAAGATCACAACACTCAGCCTCTCTGACAGCGCGGGTCTGGCTCCATCTCTAATTACACCTGTGTTTATCCAGGTCCTGCTGCAAATTTGCAGTTTTCCTGTCCTAAACATTCTCCCCATTTCCACAGCTGAGTCCATCACCTTCTCCGCTTTCTCCTTCTCCAGGGAGGATTTTCCCAGTGGAGCTGCAGCCTGTGTCATGCAGGCAACTTATGCAACACCGCCGCCCAAGTTACACATTCACGGAGACGAGACCTTTACACTCACCTGGCCTACAAGATGTTTGTTACTCTCCAATAATTTTTGCAGAAGGAAAAAAAAAAGCCCAACAATTCAATGAAAGGGAAAGATTCAGGGATTTTCCCAGCCCTGTGATTTTCCATCAGGGACAGAGTTCCCTTCGCTTCTCAGGGCCAGGCTGGGGGTGATGTGGTTCCTCTGAAGGTTTCTTACGCCACTGAGGAGAAATTAATTCAAGCAGTGGCTTTGAAAGAGAGCACATCACTGGAAGCAAGTTCACAGCACTGCAATCACGTGAGCTTACTCTCTGCCTTTACCCCTTTTCATTTCTGTGGATATCGGGAAAACAGAAAGGTTTCAACTCCTCCAGAAAGTCCCTGGAACAATCTCATCTGAGCTGACTCAGCCTTTGCTATTTCTAAAACAGAGCAGCACCACAAAGTCTGCTTGGAGGTCTCTGTGCAAAGCACAGGTGCTGTGAGCTGTGTGGGCACTACAAACCCCCATTCTGATGACGTAGCTTGCCACCACCTACCTGGCTACCTCCTTGTGCACCAGCCACAGCCCCAAGTCATTTTGCAAGCCCTGATTCTGCAGTCATGCCTGTCTGGACACAATGTCGTTCTCCTGCGAGCTATGATAGCTTCGGTGTGGTTCCTCATGGGTCTGCAAGTGTCCTTCCCGCCACACAGACCCCTTGCTTTGTGCACTCGCAGGGTGAAGACGTGATGACTGGAACACTCGGCTTATGGCTACAGTCGGAGAGGGCTGTCACACAGCACCACAGGCTCCAAGTTTTGCCCTTCGGTAGGTTGACTTGCGAGACCTTACCCAGACAGTTGGACACGAGCATTTCTGTGAGCAGCTGCATGTTTTTGCAGCCAGGCCTGCAAAAGGAATTTTGCTTCAGCCTGCCAGTTTAGGCGTCTGTCCAAATTTCAGATCAGCCACTCTTTCTCCAGTTGCTGCTGAAACCTCGCAATGCCTAAAGTCTTTAAGTATACTTTTTGTAGCTGGAAAAGCTCCTTTAACCAGACATCACTGCTGGTAAAGCTTCTATTCCATAACTCTGCATGCAGTAATATCCACAGAAACACAGACCAGAGCCTGGAGCAACCAAATCACCACCGGGATTATTTCCTTAGCTCTCCTGCTCTCTGGCCGAGAAAATATTATATACAATGTGGAATAGCCTCAAGAGAGAAGGAGAAAGAAGGCAGCACTCATGCACACGCCAGAGTTCCCTTCAGGGCAGAGTGGATTTAAGGTCTGAGCAGGAGGAAGAGCATGAATCCAAGTTTCCTACAACCCAGGTGAAGTTACCTAACCATTAGCCTGAGGGCAAGCAGCCAGCTTTTCCTCTTCACCACTTGTTTCTGTACTTCGAAGCTGGGGCTTGGACCTGAAGAAGCAGAGCTCCCCAGTGTCCATCCTGCAGGTCTCTGGGGCAGAGCTCCCCCGCTTGCTGGCACACACATACACCCACCAGCTGCATCGCCGCTGGTGTCTCCCCCCGTCCTTCTGCAGCCCTGATTTAACAGGGTTTGAATGTCAGACTCCCCAAGGGTTCAACGTTAGCTGCATGAACACAGCACTGACTCGTGTCCAGGAGGATTTACTTCTCCCTTTTGTGTCACAGCTACAAGCCTGCTCCTGGACATGGGCAGTTTTTGCCCTGGGGAGGTGCAAGCAAACCTTCTTCCAAAATTCATGCTGGGATGAAGCAGGGAAGAATCAGATCTCTGCAGAGTCTTCAACAGGCAGTAGTGCCATGCCACAATCATGCAACTGCTTTACCCTGGGGTTGTGTTTTCTGGCTATTTAAGTCATCTGGGTGAGCTGCACGACAACACGCCCGCAGTCAGCCTGGCCCTCAGGGATGGAACAGCCTCGGGGAGACACCGGCATTTATCTATGGATGGACTTAACCAGAGCAACAAGCTGCAGTCTATCATTTCAGAAGCAGCACAACCACAGGGCTAGCAGATACCATGGTGGAGCAATGTGTCTCACCAGTGAGACAAACTGCTGATGTTGAGAATGGCTGTGACCAGGGAAGAAGGACGAGTGGGAGAGGGAAAAGCTGCAACCCACAGAGAGCGAGAAGAGGCAGCTCATCCTGTCTGGTCTCAGCAATTGAAAACAGCCGCTCTACGTTGTTAACATTCCAATGCACATTGGACTCAAGAGCTTGCTGCGCTGCAGAGAGTGCAAAATACTCCTGCCCTAAGAAGGTCCATGTAGGACCATGAAGGACAGAGTTAGGGTATATCCCTTTCCCGTCAACTTGAACTGCTGTTGTACAGTGCAAGGCCAGTGTTCCAGGGCATGGGATGGGAAACAGCTTGACTAATTCATAACGGATGCACAAGGCACCCCAGGCTACACAAAAGCACAAAAATAAAGAAAGGGAAGGTGTTAGCAAAAGGGAATTGATCCTCATGGACCTTGTAAGGAGCCACAAGCCCAATCTGCCAGACCTCCCTTCACCCTGGGCTTTGTGGCTGGCAGCAGCTCAACAAGGTCTTCTTGCGCACCCTTGTCTTTGCCTCTGATTTCCAGCCCTCCTCCTCAGATCCCCAGCGCACCTTTGGGAAGCTGGAGCAGCTGCAAGCAGCTGGGCAGGGACACTGAACCATCCTCATCGGTTTTATTGCTTTCCCACAGCGTTCTAAATAGGCGCTGCAAAAGCTGGCAAGATGTGTCCTTCTTCGCTCCACAGCAGCTCAGAGGGAAAAAAAAAAAAAAAACATTAAAAACATCCTCCAGAAGCACAAGGAGGACAGCGCTAGTTTACACTTGATTCAGATATGGAAAGGGGCTTCTTGCAACCAAGACAGCAAGAAGCGTTTCAAGTAGAGTGAAGGCAGAGCTGCTGTGGAAGGGGCCAGTCTGGTGGGGGAATGCCTGATTCTTTCTCAGCCCGCAGAGGAAAGTGCTTTGACTACAGTGAGCCATGCTGGAAAGGAAAGACAAGCCGGTATGGCAATGCTCCGCTTGGTTTCTTGCCCTCGGGGTCCCGTTTCAGAGCCCGCCCAACACAGCTTTGAAGGGACATGGATAGTTCTTAGCTCCTCACCTAGATAACAGTTTCACTGCAGTACAAACAGACTGGGAAATCTTAGCTCCATGGAGACAGGTAATCAGAAAGAACTGGCAATGTGGTTTAATGGTACTTAGCTCGGAGGAAGATTAACAGTATTAGGTGTCCGACGCTGAAATGTTGTCAAAGCGGGAAGATCTGTGCCAGGGAAGAATGGCCGTCTCTCCCAGGCTGCAATTTTACCTGGTGTCACTGCTTTGCGGGTTATGTCAAGCCTCTTGGAAGCAATAACATTATCTAACAACATTGACTGCTACCAGCCATACAGACTGCTCTACCCCATGTTACAGAGCCCCAATTTTCTTTGCGAAATTGGTGAAGAAGCAGTTCTGCTCCGGGTTTTATTAAAAGGAGACTGGCCAGTTGACTTTAGACGGTGCTGCTGTTAGGTGAGCCATGCCAGCTGCCCCTCTGAAGGGATAACCTCATAAGGAGCTTTTTAATCAACTCGTATTTCAGCCATCAAAACAGCAGAGAAGAAAGTGTTGTGTATCTGTCCCAGGATTTGGAAGTGAGCTATTTAGAGACCAGGCCTAATTTTGCTCTGTCACCTTTGGCAACTGACCAGTTCCTTTAGGCTCTGCTTTGAGAGCAGTAGAGGAGCTAGCCCCCTGCCTGGCCACGCTTTAAAAATTAGGTCCTCAAAGGGAAAATATAAAACCTTAAGGTTTTACTTCAAGGTTTGCAGGACGTGCAAATTGAAGAAAGCTGGGTCACTGCAAGGTTCCTTTAATTAACAGTTTGGGGTTTGCAAAACCGATCGTGAGTAGGAAGATACACATAGTTTGCTTTTCACCCAGCCAATGCCACTACAGCCTTGTGCTAACTGGGGAACAGGGTATGAAGACAAGGCGGTGGGACAAATAGGAGCGTGTATATGTGATGAGCTTTGCTAGGGTTGCTCAGGGGCACAGGGTAACAACAGTATAAACATAGTACTGGTTCCTCACATTTGAGGGGAGGAAAGGAGGAGTCTCAGAAATACAGGAAAATCCACTCTAATGGTCAAAGAGCCCCAAGCCACACAGTGCAAAGCAGTGACCCTGTATAAAATCGCACTGACAGATAGCTTTGTACAAAAAGTCTTTGCATTGGATCGGCTCTCCTACAGCTCAAAAACCATAGGTCAACGTCAACGCCATATCTCGTGCTCTAACAAATTCAGCATGGCTGTGATGCTGTACCTGCTAAAGGTCAGATTTGTATTAAGAAATGAACTGGAAGGTCCAAACCTGATATTAATGACTGCGGAACCACAGCTTGAAGGAACAAGAGGCTTTCATGGACGACCTGGAAAGGCCTGAGGCAGAGGGACAGGCTGGATTTCACATCCAGGCTCAGAAATCCATCTCTGCCCTGGGACTGAACAAACTTGTGAAGCTGAGCTTAAGTATTCAGACAAGAACAATAAATGCCGCATATCTCGCTGCCCTGACTTTATCTGTACAGTCAACGTTAGCCTCTCTTTTAAGTGTTTTGCAGCTTTAAGTGTCTGCTCTCCAAAGATGCAGCCCTTACAGCAGAGAGAGTTGCGAAGACTAAACCACCAGCATACCTTGAATTTCTAGTGTCTTTCACATGCCTGAAGAGGAAACAAATGAATCACTGCAGAGTGTAATGTGTTATTTGTTCCTTGTGGTGAAACCAGGACGTTTGAGGAAGGGTAACATTGAGCAGGCATATTCCTACAGCATCAGGGCAAGTGTTACAGGAAAACAGAAAAAGTGCATCATGGCACGGTTTTTAGGCTAAGAGCTCCAAAATGCCAATGTGTGCACTGGCACATTCAAGTGCAGACAGCCGCAGAGTCCTGAGCTTGTCCATGGCCTAGCTGCTGGTGTCCACTGCAAGAATCAGCCTCAGACCTTGAGAGATGGCAGGCCAGATGCTCAGAGAGTACTGCTGAAGACTTAATTCACCTAGAAGTGTTTCTGCTAAACTGCTAAATTCACCTCCTTCTGCAGATTAGAGAGGAACCCCCACAAATCTCCTTTTTTTGCTGTTCCAAATTTATATAGCTACTCGACGGTGCAGCCATTGGAAAGTGGGGCTAATCACAATTCTCTGCAGAGATAACCCAGGCAGTTACTACACAGTAGGACGAAAAGTTTCCAAGCCCTTAGAAGACAAATTCCCCATCCTGCAATTCCTCTAACAAAGCCACACAGACTGTGTTCTCTGAAGCCAGACACACACCTAACCTCCCTGTAACACAGGTGCAGAAAAAGGGATGGATTGAACGGGGAGACGGACCAAAGCTCTTACAGCACAGGGAAAACATCAGCAGCAAGAGGCTGTGGGCAGCGCAAACCCTACAAGTATGAAGTAATGCCCGGTATACGGCACCTTGCACCTCACCACAATAAACGAACGCCAGTGGTTTAGTGCTGCTCTTGGCAGAATAACCCACCGATCACCTGCATCTTCTGGGGCTCAGGGAGAGCCCTCTGTAGCCACGCCACCATGCCACGGCAGCTCCACAACCCAAAGCCAACGAAAAATGAAACACCCAGTTGCAAGACAGTGCAACACCCAGGACAAGCACTTTCAGCCTCAGGTGGCATTTAGAGACACTGACTAATTAGTTCTAACCACCATCCACTGCTGCAAGTGCAGCAGTTCACCTGCAGAGATGGCAATACATAGCACTGTTCTCATCAACAGCCTGGAGGTGAAGGAATGAAGAGACAGAAAAACACTGAGGCAAGATCCAAAAGCAGCACTCACGGAGCTCCCTTCTTTCCTCTCCTGCTCATCTGCAGTGTCTTGGCTGGAGCAGCTTTGTGATTGTCTGCTGCCTTAAATCCACCACCCAGCCAGCTGTCGACACACCGGCAATTTCTAAAAAGGATCTGCACCTCTGCTGGAAAATTGCTAGGCGGGTTTCCGAGTTCCAGAAGGGGCTGGAGGACAGCGTCTCAGACCGGTCACGCCACTCCCAGCCCTGGCACTGAGTCTCAGTGCAGCACCAGAGCTCCACATACCCGCTCTGAGTGCGTCCCCAGTCTCTGTGCCGAGCAGTAGTGGTCTACTGCATCCAGAGCAGCGCCCCGTGGAGCGCGGGACGGCTGTGGGCCGCAGGAGCACACCGTCACCGGCCTCCTCTCGCCCCTCCCTGCCACTCGCACCCCAATCAAACTGCCGCTGTGAGAAGTTTCTCTCCATCCTTCCCCATCGCCCTCCCGGCACCCAAACCAGCATAATGCACAGCAGCAAGCAGCCAGAGCATCCACGTACAGGGACTAAAGACGACTGCCGGGATCCTCCCAGGCGACGGCACCAACTTGCTGCCACTGCTGCATCCTCCGGTGGCCGTGGCCAGCCAGGGTCCCAGCACAGCCCAGCTCTGCAGCAGCCAACTTTTCGGGAGGCTGCTGTTTGAAAAGCTCCTGCCCTCTTTGTTTGGTTGGGGCAGAGCCAGCAAAGACTGCTGGGAAGGTCACCCAGGAGGAGACTTATGTACTGGGAGGGAGGAGCCCTCCTCTTAACTCTTTCGGGGCAGTCTTGCACCAGGACCATGAGGAGCCACATCACCTTCGCAGCCTCAGGGTGCAGACCTGCTCTCCATCCCATCCCAGACCACAGCTAAGATGTGGCTGGCAGCCCCTGTCAGAGAATGGAGGAGAAACCCCACAGGAGGCAGTGGTGTGGTGCCATCCCTAGAAGTCCCATCCAGACCTGGAAGCAGCAGCTCCTTGCACAGGGCCACAGCGGTGATGGTTGCCTGCCCTGCGCCAGGCTGAGTGGCTGGCATGGCGCAGAAGGTGATGGTGGCACCGTTCGCTCTGAAACTGAAGCAGACACGTGCTCTGACCTGTTCTCTCCTCTGCCTGTGACCCCCAACTGAGATGCTCAAATGTCTCTTCTTGCTCAGGCTTGGTCTTAAGGCTTAGTCCTGCCAGCTGATAGCAGCCACTGAGAGATCAGACCCCTCAGCACCTGGCCACCACTGTCCTGGGGGACGGTGTCCCTGCTCCTCACAACTCTGTGGGGAGCTGCTTCAGGGAGAGAACTGGCAGGAAGCTTCTTTTTATTCACAGCCATATTATTTTTCTGCTGGTTCAGTGAACTCACCTGACCACCCCTGGAGAGATGAGAGCCATTATGAGAAGTAAGGGTGTGTGCAGCTTTGGGAGCAGCTAGCCATTATGGCTTTGCCACAGCCAAGAGCGGCGACAATTTTAAACACTGTACCCTAAGCAGTGAGCACAGCCGGGTGGGAACAAGCCTGGCCTCCATCCTTCCTGCCCAAGGAAGCATGGTGTCTCCCACTGGACCTTCTCGCTGCAGTAGTTCTTGGGCTGGAGGCTAGACTGGGACTGAGCGCTCAACAGTACAACCTGCTGAAAGCCATAGGTCCTGCGGGTAAGGCAGGCTGAGACTCCTGGCTTATCTTTGCGAGGCCTAAGTTTTAGTCCATATTGCCATTTATTAAATGAAGACAGTGGTACTTGCCATCTTTCATATGGTGGTTTTCAGATTTGCAGCTAAAACGTGGTATAAAAGAGGTTCGGATGTATCATGTCTTAGTTTCCAGCTGTGGATGCAGTTGTCTAATGGGCACATTCATTACGTATTCCTTAGCTCAGTGGTTACAACAAGTATTGACAAAAACCGGCAGCACAAAAATGGGTTGAAGATTTTAATAAAGCACCATAAAACTCAAGAATTAAAGCTATAGTACTTAAAATTTCATGTGTAAAGAGTTAGTTGGAAGAAAGGAGAGAGTAACAGCCATGATGGGTCAGCCTACAGTTCCTTTGGGTCAGCACCCCGCCTCCAGCAGATGCCTGAGCAGGAATAGCAGTGCATGTGGCGGCACTTCCCAGGGTACACCTCCCCCAGTGCAGCACTGAGGGACTTTCCAAGAAGGCCAACAGCATCCTGGCTTGTATCAGCAATGGTGTGGCAAGCAGGACCAGGGCAGTGATTGTCTCCCTGTGCTCGGCACTGGTGAGGCCCCACCTCAAGTGTTGTGTTCAGTTTTGGGCCCCTCACAACAAGACAGACATTGAGGTGCTGGAGCATGTCCAGAGAAGGGCAATGGACCTGGTGAGGGGTCTGGAGCTCATGTCTGATGAGGAGCAGCTGAGGGACCTGGGGGTGTTCAGCCTGGAGAAAAGGAGGCTGAGGGGAGACCTTCTCGCATTCTACAGCTCCCTGAAAGGAGAGGGTAGCGAGGGGAGGTCGGTCTCTTCTCTCAAGTGACAAGTGATAGGACAAGAGGAACCAGCCTCAAGTTGCACCAGGGGAGGTTTAGGATGGATATTAGGAAAAATTTCTTCACTGAAAGGGTTGTCAAGCACTGGAACAGGCTGTCCAGGGCAGTGGTGGAGTTGCCATCCCTGGAGGTATTTAAAAGTCAGGCAGACGTGGTGCTGAGGGACATGGTTTAGTGGTGTGTTTGGCAGTGTCAGGTTGATAGTTCGACTCGATGATCTTAAGGCTCTTTTCCAACCTAAATGATTCAATGATTCTATGATTCTAAGGTCATCACAACAGTCTACTGACAGCCCTCCATAGATACAGTCCCATTTCCCTTTGAGCCCATGTAAACTTTTAGTAAGCTAGAACATCCTGTGGCAGGGAAATCTGCCCTTTAACAAGATGTTGTGGGAACAACAACCTCCTTTTGGGTTTTTTTTCTGAACCTGCCCATGGCTAGTTTCATGTATTACTCCCTTGGCTTTGAGCAGAGAAAAAATAAACCAATTCTCCTTGGCACACATGATCTTACAGATGTCTGCCCTGCTCTTGCCAACATTCTGCGAGGGAGGTAGACAGGCAATATTCTTACATGGCATTCAGGAGGCAGAACTGTCTTCCTCTCACAAGGGAACATGAGGATTCGAATCTTAGGAATCTAACAAAAATGCCTACAGTCACACTCCAGCTGCCTAGCACGCCTGCTTCCCAAAGAGGTTTGTCACGCTGAAGGCCCTGCACTAGGAATGGGGTCAAAGTACACTTTTGACTTTGTTCCCTTGAAGTCAGAAGTCGGGCAGCCAGTACAGCTGGAATCCAACGTGACCAGGTCAGAAGATCAATGCCTCCAGTGGCAAATTTCCTGGTAAGTTCACAGCACACATGTTTTAGCAGGAAAAAAAAAAAAAAAAAGAAGAGAGAAAATGTCCTTCCCACATAAATCTTCGGATTCATGAAATGACACTGGATGTTGCTCCATCTTAAGTCTTTCATCCTGCTCTTCACATTTCTCTCGCACTTTGGCAAGTCAGGCAGCAGCTGAGTCCCCTCTCAGCAGTATCTGTCCCTTTCTGCTGCCCACCCCCCAGAGGACACATCTGTCACAACCCTACATTAGAGACTTGTGCATTGTGAATCTGCAACCTGGACACGACACCGGGCCCAGCGTCTACTGGTGAAGGCCTACAGCTTCCTGGGCTGTCACTGAGGGAAAGTCAAGAGTCAAAGCCCTGGCTATTATTATTATGAAGCAGGACAATGGTTGTAGGAAAACTTAACAACTTCTATTGTAGCTGCAAAAAACAGACAAGCAGGTGCAGTGCAGAAGGGACTAACTGCTCATGGATCCACAGGGTGCACAGTCAGACACGCCTGAACAAATAGCACCAGCACCCACAAAGCTGAGGCACCTCTACCCTGGGGGAGCACGGGGAGCTCAAATAAATGAGACCCGACCGTCCCAGTGGCAGAGCGCGTCCCACCAGTCGGTGTCCTTCGGACGCCATGGCCACGGGCCATTACCTCAGGACCCTCTCAGGAGCAATGGATTTCTCTCT
>NW_009648642.1:784901-794352 GCF_000708025.1 Charadrius vociferus
GGGCGGGCGGGCCGGCCGGGCCTGGCGGAGGCGGCGGGCGGTGCGGGCCCCGGGGGACGGGCTCTGCTCTGAACCGACTCTGTGTGCTTGGTCTGTGCTTTTCTCTCCCTGTTCCTCAGCCCGCGCCTTGGCTTCGCCCATAGTATGGCAACACGTACGGTGCGGTCAGCAGCGACAAGCCCTCGGTCCGCCCGGCGCCGTAACCTACCCCGCGGCGTGCGAAGCGGGAGGCGGAGCTGGCTGCCCCGGCGCTCCTCCGGCCCCGCTCCCTGTAGTTAGCTTGGGCTAGCCGCCGTAACCTTGCAAAGAACTGCCGAGCGTTGAACTCTCTCCTCCCAGGAGGAAAGTCTTTTCCCCATTTTGCAAATGAGGATCTGAAGCAAACTGCCGTTAAGGGACTTGCCTGTAGTCGTGCAGGAAGTCCGAGGGAGAGCTGAGTTTGCTTCCTTTGCAGCTCTCTGAGAGGGCAAACCAAGTCATTAAAGCAGAGAGGTGTGTGTGTGAAATGAATGTTTGGCCTTTGGTGCTGCCAAAATTTGTTAGGGACTGAGAGTTCTCTTGATTGTAGAAATATGTCGCTTAGAAATGCATTGTTATTCACTCTTGTGTGAAGATCATGATTTTATTCTTTCCACATGTTTCAGTGAATGTCTGAACGCATACAGGTGAAATTGCTCACAGACTCTCTCTCTCTTAGGCTGAGGTGTCCAACTGAAGTAAGCTAGGCAAGCGCCATTCTTGAGAAAGGGACATATATATTTGATGGGAGAGAAAACACTGTTTAGTTTGGAGGCTGCTTAAATGCTGCATGTAGCATCATATGGGAGTTTGCTCAACATATGGCTAATTTGTCTAGTAAGTGCCTGTCCTGAGGAGTGGTGCCAGCGTGGTAGCTGTTTAGCTGAAGTACTACCTGCTGCTCCAGCAGCAAGCTGGGTAACAGCAAAGCGTGTGCTGGTCTTCATCTGGGCCCTCTCTCTTCCCTCCTTCCAGTAGGGGTAAAATCAGAGCCAGCTATCAAAGAATAATAGATAGTTTTGCATGGCTGAGCTGATAGGGCCATCACTGTAATAGTCCACAGATGCAAGAGAGATGGTGTGTAGGAAGAGAGAATGCAAACCCGACTATGGTATATTTAGAAGAAGGGTGGGAAAGGAAGATGTCCAGTTTTTTGGTCTTGTGAGTCCAGATACTTGTGTGTTTTTCCAGGTGAGTTAGCAGGTCTGATGTGGTGGCTTTCAATTATTGAATTTCAGCCTCCTCATGCTTTGCACTAGTGGCATAGAGCTGGTTAAAAATATCATATAGTGGCGTGACGTACTCGGGTTTGCTTTTCCTAGTCACCTTTGCAGTACCTATGGACTGCCACGGACTGCCTTCTTACCGCCACTGGTGGTAGAGAAGAGGTATTCTCTTCCAGCGAGCCCTGCCAGTGTCACATTTGTGTTGTGGGTTTCCTGTTCTCCATGCAAAAAGTCGTGGGTGTTTCTTGACTTCTGGATCTGCAGCGAGCTGGGTTTGTGAGTGTTCGCTTCTGGTGTTGCTTTTTGGAGTTGTTGTAGTAGAGAAAACTGTGAAGCTGAAAATCGGGAAAGCAAGTTCAGCTGTTCATAAGTGATCTCTTCCCAAACAAATTCAACTGCAATTTAGAGAATAAAGCAATTGCTTGCAAGAATCTGACACCAGAAGCATAGAAGCAACAAGGCTGTTGGATGCAGTGAGCTGGAGAGTTTTTTTCCTTGTTAACTATTTTTGCCTGTGTTGCATGTGGAGATAGAGATGTTTCCAACATCCTGCAGTACTGTGAATATTCAGTGCCTTTTCAGATAAGCCTGGCAGTTCAGACATGCTTGTACCCACTCTTCCTTTTCCTGAATGTTTCATTCATGGCTAGATAATGGGTGTTACAGCAAATCAAATCTTCTGCGCTCATTTAGTGGTTATTAAAACATATGTTGGAGGCAGCTTTGAAAAGCTGGTGTTGAAAAACCCATGTGGAATAGTTAAAATGCAACAGCATGTTTAGACATCGCAGAATATGCGATGGATGCAGCCTTCTCATGGGAAACATCGGGAATTCAACTAATGCCCGGTATTTCAGTGTTAAATAGTGGGGTGTTAAATTTGTCTCCTTTTAGATCTGGAGTAAAGGGGCAACTGATTTGGGGTAGATGAGGTCAGAATCCGGTTTAGAATTTTCTGCTAAGAAGTTCAAGTGGGATCTGCTGTTGTAGCAGTGCAGCAAACTGGGCCCTTTAATCCAGCTTTCCCAAGGCTGACAGAGCTTTGGAAGCAGCTTGTTGGGCAGCCATAATTCAGTGGAGGGATTTTCTTCTCAACAACCCTTTCTTCCTGACAGACATATGCTATATGGCACAAACTGGTTTTGGAGAAAAACAGTGCTTACTTCTCTGGAGACAAGGCTGTTGTGAGTTGCATGTACGTCATGCAGAGAAAATGGATGTCCTTTGTCTGCCGATTTTTTGGTAGGATCATTAAGGTCCTTCGTACTTCTGTGAATGGCAAAATGATAGCTTTAAACGTGGATGCAGACTTTTACATGAGGCACCCAGTGCCCGTGTGAGCCGGCACAGAGGCTGGCCGTTAACGGCCGTGCAACTGAAGTACTCTGTCAGTTGGTGCCCAGTGTGCTGCCACTGTTGCAAAGCTGGTTTGTTGTTTTATGCCTCTCTGTTAATTTCTTGTTTCTAAACCCTTTTATCTTGTCACTAGGCTGTTCTTTGGAATTTATTGCACTCGATTAGGGATCGGTTCTCAGAATCGAGGAGTTAGAAGTGAGATTTGAGATAAGTGAGGCCCATTCGGTGCTGCTTTGGACGCCTCCGAAGGGGAAATGGAGTTATCAGGATTGAAAAAGAAGAGTTTGCTAGGACTCAAAGAAAATAATAAAAAATCCAATACTAGGTAATCATTCTGTCCGAATTTTTTAGGCTTAACAAAACTGGGGATGTTATAGGGTACTAGGGCTCCCCCAGTGAGGGTGAGGAATTGGAAATGTACCTCTTTCTGCGTGAATTTCTATGTGTGAGAATTTCTGTATGCTATAGCTGTCTTTCTCAAAGCTGCTCTGTAATTTAAAATATTTTCCTTTTTCTAAAACCTCCAAACTTGCCTGATGCTTTAACTCTGCAGTTATGGTGATCTTGCTACATTTGAAGTGCAATGTTTTTTGTTGCTGTTCTGTTCTTTGTTTGGGTGTGGTTTTTTTTGTTGTTGTTGTTGTTTGTGTTTTTCTGTATTAAACAATGTCTTCTCCGATTTGTTCTTGAAGGGCTCCCTCACCAACCAAGCGCAAGGATAGGTCTGAAGAGAAATCAAAAGACCGGTCCAAGGATAAAGGAGGGACTAAGGAATCAGGTGAAAAGGATCGTGGTCGAGACAAGGCACGCAAAAGGCGCAGTGCTTCCAGTGGGAGCAGCAGTACCAGGTAGTTACTTTTACAGATAGTAACAAATTACAGTGTTCTCAGAAACCACCAGCTTGATTTCTGGTACGCTTTATTCCTTGTGTCGTGGACTTGTTGAAATCTTGTGTTGTTAGTCACAGTGCAGTTTTGTCTAACTCAAGGGGGTTTAGGGTTTTTTTAGGTATGAATTTCCTTTGGCTGTCTAGCGAGCTATGGAGCGTCAGTTTTCATTGTTCTAACTTGCAGTTGCTCTCTCTGTAATTATCAAAAGTTTTTCAGCAGTTCTTTTTGTGGCTATTCTACTCATTTTTATTCCCCTTCCCCCAACAGATCCCGTTCCAGCTCAACTTCCAGTTCAGGGTCCAGTTCCAGCACTGGTTCTAGCAGTGGCTCTAGCTCCTCTTCTGCCTCAAGCCGCTCTGGGAGCTCCAGCACCTCACGAAGTTCCAGTTCCAGCAGCTCCTCTGGATCTCCAAGTCCATCTCGACGGAGACATGACAACAGGAGGCGCTCCCGCTCCAAGTGAGTTTTATTTGCCTTCTAGGAGTTACCAGGTGGGAGGTTAATTTCCGTGTAGAATACAAGATTATGATCAGAATCGATTTTTTTTTCTTTTTTTTTTTTTTTCTGAGGACTGTTTACTTTCTCCCTAACTTAGAGATCTGAATTTTGGTAGAACGGTTGTGCTCCTTTTGTGTACAATCAAAACACATGCTCTGTAGGAAGGGGCATTAAAAAACTCATTTTGAAGAATGATTTTCAATATTATAGTCTGTAGAGGCAGTTTTAATCAATGTTTCCCCAATAGTATGGGATCGTATGGGCACTAGATGAGAGTAAAGCTCTTTGATTCCTGTAAATTACAGTCAAGACTATCAGAAAAGTCAGGGCTGAAAATGGTGTGTATGTGTATCCAAATATAGATGTATATTCTTACACATTAAAAAAATAAAACGGAAGGAGGTGCAGAGGAAGCATTTTCCTGTAAGGGTAGGAATCAAACTATGTTAATGTCCATATAGTTTTTCCTTTGGATAGTTCTGTAGGTAAGGTGCTGAAGGCTGATAAACACTACTGAATTCTTATAAGCTAGCGTGGGTGTTTTAAGTATATCCCTCAATTTATGGACAGTAAGATTAGAAAGAAGCATAAGTATAAATTTGCTGCATACTGAATTTTTTACAGATTATAATTTTTTTTAACTGTGACATTTCTGGACCTCTGTAGCGAACAGAAGATACAGAAACACAAATCATTGGATCCGTTAATTTGCCCGGTTGTGGTATGCTTTGGTGTTTATGTCTTCATTTTGCCTCTTTAATTGTTGAGGCAAAGAACGTTTTTTGTTTTAACAACTGGGAAATTCTTTAACTATGGCCAATGACTTTGAAGAAATGTTTGCTAAATTTCCTATTTGTTACCTAGTTGCAGTAAAGTTGAAAACTCGCAAAAAAAGGCTCTCAAATTCCAGAAGGTTCTAAAGCAAAAGCAGACAAGGCAAATGCAAGTCCTGAGGTGTTTCTAAGTGGAACACCACCACCACTACCCCAGCACTTCCTAACCTGTAACTTCTTAAAGAAAAAAGATGTCCTCCCAAGAAAAATGGTACTTTTTATCATGTGATAATGCCTGACTTCTTGGTTTTGTCTTCATGTTGCCTGAATACTGTAAACATTTTCTGTTGTCAAAATTAGGTCCAAGCCACCCAAGAGAGATGAAAAGGAGCGAAAGAGGCGAAGCCCATCACCCAGACCTACAAAAGTGCACGTTGGCAGGCTCACTAGAAACGTGACCAAGGTAACTGCATGCTCCCCTGTAATACCAAGCTTGCCTATCATCTGTGAGGAAGTGCCAGTGGCCCTTTCAAAGCGCTCAAAACTTTTTTTGTTGCTCAAGTGCTGCCACGCTGTTGCAGATCCCTGCTTTGTGTCCCAATTGGTCAGTGAGGAAAATTTTGGTAGGATTTTACTGAGTCAAATACAGTGCAGGCTTTTGAGACTGTATAGCGCTTAAAAGGTCTGTCTGTTTTGTCAGTATCCCAGACCTTGTGTCTTGCCTTACTGGGAAGAAAACTGTAGAAGCTGGGACAAGAGCTGAAATAGCCTTGGAGGCATTAAGGCTCTCTGGAAGCTCTTGATAAAGAGTCTGAAGAGAGCTGGGCTGGCTTGAGTTATCTTTGCTAGAAAATAGTTTAAAGGTCTTCAGAGGTAAAAGGTTTAGGGTGCTGAAAAAATCATATTTTTTTAAAAAAATACTAACAATTGCACCTTAAGAGTTTTCAACTGAGAGCAGAAATTCCTTTTTCAGATCCGCAAGAGGATTTTTACAGTAGTTGTGGTTTTGTAGCCAGTGTTGGCATGCAGCGGTAGTGCCTCTGGAACTGAACAATCCAAGGACAAACTGAATAGACAGCAGTAGAGAAAGCAGTGGCCACGTCTGGCCAACAAAATATGTCTCTTCCTGATCATGGCATTGATTTAAAGCTAACCTAGTGCTTTGTACATCTTGAATTTACTGCTCTGTACCAGCCAGACCTGGTCAGTAAGGGTGGTCTATCCTTAAGTCTTGCTCTTTCTCTTGCAGGATCACATCATGGAAATTTTTTCCACTTACGGAAAGATTAAAATGATTGACATGCCAGTTGACAGGCTAAATCCACACCTCTCCAAAGGTTACGCTTATGTGGAGTTTGAGAACCCAGATGATGCTGAGAAAGCCCTGAAACACATGGATGGAGGTAGGTATCAAATACTGCAAGGAGGCTGGGTGCTTTTAAAAATCTTTGGAGCAGATGAGTTTGATCTGAAAATGAGTTAGAGATGATGGGAAAACCTTTGGGGAACTGATCCGAAATACCGTCTCTTTTCAGCTCAAATGGCTTTGGCTTTTGCGCGCTTCAGGATGGATCCCAAAAAAATAACAGAACTATTAAAACTGAGGGCTTTTTCAGAACAAACAGTAGTAAAATTCTTTACATTTCTGTGAAAATCTTTCCCAGTTAACATCTGAACTGCAATTTGATGGAGTATTAGATTAAGAAGTCTAGTATGCATGTGGACTTTGTCAAAATAACGCCTGAGGGGGTGGTGGAAATAGGACCATAGGCTTATTCATGCTTCAGTTGCTTGTGACAAAGCTGTGAGTTGTAGTAATGAGATGTGTAGATGTTAGTGTTGGAATATACTTACTTCTCTCTGTTTCTGTGCTTCCCTAAAAAGGCCAGATTGATGGTCAGGAGATCACTGCCACGGCTGTGCTAGCACCACGACCCAGGCCGCCTCCCAGACGCTTTAGCCCACCCAGGAGGATGCTGCCACCACCGCCGATGTGGCGCAGGTCACCCCCTCGCATGAGGAGAAGGTGAGAGCTGTGACAGTTTGTATTTCCTTCTCTGTGTAACCACGTGTTGCCACTGAAAGACTCGGCACGGGGACAATTCAATCCTGTTGGACTTGACTTTCCCCTCCAAATGACAGTAACGCCTTTTGGGCATCAGTGGAACCTGAATTGCACTTCTTAACTCCATAGCGCCAGGGTGACCTGCTCTGGTCTACACCCTGAACACAGTCAGTGGGAAATGTCAGATGCTTTCCATCCTGTTCCCTGGAGTCCCTTCTGCATAAATGCTTCCAGATGCAGTAGGAATGGACTTCTGGCTGGCAGGATGCTTTTGGCAGCCTCCCCCAGCCGCTTGCTTTTCTGAAGCCTTTGCACCTCCCTCCCTTATTTCTGTGAGCAAAAAGCAGGCCGCTCGCATCAGGTGAGCAGAGTACACTGACCGCAAGATGTGACCTGACATGCACGTGCCCGTTGCGTGACTCGGGGCTGCCTGAACGTGCTGAGATAATAAGTCTTTTGGGGTCTTCCACAGCATCTAGATGGGCTCCTCTGTCTTGGAAATCTGCTGAGACTCTTGTCAGTACTACCAGCTGCTCCTGTTTGAGCCGCCTAATTGCTGAACAGCTTATGAACTACAGGTTTAAAGATGAGAACTAGTTAACGTGGCACAAGATCCACTGCCTGTTGCTGCTTGTTTAAATATGCTTTTTACTGAGATCTGGCACATGATACATATGGTGTTCCCTCCTCATTGGTTGTTTTCTTCACTAGCCAAATTTTTATTATCCCATTCAGGCTCTGTTAATATCCTGTGCCTGGAACCTCGGTGTTGTACTGGTGGCTGTACGGATTGATTGTAGTGCTGAAGAGCTTGAATCATCAGTATTTCTTTAGTGTTAGACTTCCTCTAAGAAATGTCCCTGTGATTTGAAAGGGCTTATGAGTACCCTTTTCCTTACGCTTTCCCTGAGTATCACTGTATTTTGGGGGTCAAAGCTGACTGTTCAGGTGAAGGAGAATCTGATGCAGAATGAACGTGAGCTTGTTTTGCTTGAGGAAGAAGACGAGATTCTTGTCTGTCTTTGGATATTAAACATTCTTTCAACTTCCTGAAGCAGAGGGAGGGTAGCCAGAATATTCCTGCTACGCAGTCAATGTTTGAGTTGCCTTTTTCCTCTCCGGAGCTGGCTGCATTTCACTGGAGCTCCTTTCCTGTGGTGAGGGAAGGTTTTTTGGAGGGGAGCGGGGAAGTGTTTTTGAAAAGTGCATAGATCTGCTGACAAATTACTGGAACCTGTTGCACTTGTCTCCTGATGGACTCTTTCTCCTCCTTCTCTGTCAGGTCCCGCTCTCCTCGGCGCAGATCCCCTGTTCGCCGGCGATCAAGATCCAGATCTCCTGGACGAAGGCGCCATCGCAGCCGCTCCAGCTCAAACTCCTCGCGATAAAGGAAAAAGACTGGACAGCTTTTTATTTTTTAACTTAAATCCCATCAGACTAAATATTGTACCTTTTTTTTATAATGGGTCTGGTTGAGGAGGAGTGAGAGAGAGAGAAATAATCCTGGCAGTGAAGGCAACCTAAGAGGGCAGAGCGACAGTTCCCGGACAGTAGATCGCCTGAAATTATTGAAAAATGGCTTTGATTTTTTTGAAGGCTGCAAAAAACATCTTTTCCAGGTAAAGGGAAGGAAAGATGTTACAGCCTCTCTTTCTCCAGTTAGCAGGCTGCCGCTTGGTGATTTCTAAACGCTTAGCACGCTGTACAGACGAGCATGTAAATCTTGAGCTATTTCAGAAACCCTGTGTAGTGAGGCAGGGAGGCATTTAACTTGATCTCTAGGTGCCAGTGCAGGATTTTTTCAGAGCAGCTGGAGCCCAGATCTGCCCAAGACTTAAAATACCGGGTTGTCGCTTTATTCCAGTTCCCAAACAGCTTGTTAGTGTCCGCAGGGTGAGCTCTTTCTGCGGGTTAAGCTCTTCTGTAACACATATACCAGGCGGTCGCTGGCAACCTTAAGAACTGGTTTGTAGCTGCTCCCGTAAGTGATTTCTTTCACCGTTTCTTAAAGGGTTTTGGTAAAATCTTCCTACACCACCTCCCCGCCCAGGGAGATGGTGTGAGTGCTTCTGCTCTTACAAATCTCAAATACGGGGCCTGAGCATTGACCCCTGGAAGCTGCGAGGCAGAGAAGGGAGGGTCGGGGTCGCTGTGCTGGCTGGATTGACTGGGCTTCGCATAGGGAAAGGCAAAGAATTTACCACCTGTTGTACAGTCAATACTATAAAGATTTTTGTTTTGTTTTGTATCACTTTGTAGCCTTTTGGGCTATGTTGTGTTTGTACTTGTGTAGGATGAGCGACTATTGAATAAAGCAGTAGGGTTGAGAATAACCGACCTGCCTCGGTCCCTTCTCCAGCCCCGGTGAGGCCGGCACCTGCCTTTTTGGGGGGAATTTCACTGTAAAACCAGCACTGCCCCGCTCCCGCCGGAGGGCTCGTCTCTCTTTAAGAGCGGTGTGGGCGGTGCTTTTCGGCTGCCGTCACGCCGGCAGGCGCCGCTGATTGGCGTCGCCCAGGGCGGGCGGAAGTGGGGTGGCGGCCCTCAGCGCCATGGCGGCGGGGCTGGAGCGCGCCCTGCGGGAGGCGGCGGCGGAGCTGGAGAGGGGCGGGGAGGGGGCGGCGG
>NW_009648642.1:794723-829408 GCF_000708025.1 Charadrius vociferus
TACAGGAGAGCCGACGGGGCTCGTCCTGTGCGGGGGCTGTCTCGGAGCGCAGGGGCGGGACGGCTGAGGGGGCCCCGCGGGGGCATAACGGAGCGAGGTGAGGGTGGTCGCGGGGAGGCCTCGCCCTGCCCTCGGGCACCCTGAAGCCCTTCGGGTCCAAACCCACCCGCGGTACTGGTGCTTCCCGTGGGGGTGAGGCAGCTGTCGCCAGTCACAGCGGCACAGAATGGCGTGGGTTGGAAGCGACCTTAAAGATCATCTACTTCCAACCCTCTGCCCTGGGACATGCAGAGTGCACGTCCTGAAACCTCTGGGAAACTAGAGATATAGAGAGATCAAAATTGCTTGGATTTTAATTTCATTTTGATGAAAACACTGTGTAATTGGGCAGGAGTGTTGTAATGGTGAGACCCTAACATAAAAGCAATAGCACGCACATCGGTTTTTTACCAGTTAGAAGGTGCAGGGACTCATTCCAGTTACTTTCTTCCAGCCCTAGCTTTCACCCGAGGGAAGTGGTGGAGGTCCTGGAGCGGTTCCTGCAGGAGGGGCGGATGTCAGCGCTGCTGTGGGAGGTCTGTCAGCAGCAGGCGCAGGCTGGCTCACCCGAGCTGCAAGAGGCTCTGCTCAACAAGGTTGTGTGTTTGCCAGATCATGTGAGCAACAAACTCCAGGGGAAAACCCCCTCAGTGTTCTTCCCGCAGAACTACTTTCCTCTCTTGGGCGGGGCAATTATCCAGGTGCTGCAGAAGATCTCCGATTCTCTAAGAGGTAAGATTACAGGAGGACTGCGCTACAGAGATGGCTCTTCTGGAGAAGTGTTTTGTGCATGGACCCCCCTGGCTGGTGCTTGAGATACAGATAAGGGCTGCTGCAGAGCCTCACATTAATACTTTAGGCTGAAGTTCATTGTGCTTAAAAGCATAAGATACCAGGAACAAGGAGGAAGGCTGAGGCTTTTTAAAATCCCACTGAAAACTGCAATCCTACAAGCTGTTAAGTAGCATCATCTGTTGCCAAAGCGTAACTGCGGTCGCTTGGTCTGTGCTGAATCTGGTCTGTATGAAAGATTTAAATGGTACCAAATGAACCAGTGGCTTTGTTACCATGGGGTTAAAGTGGGCCTGAGCTACTTTAGTCCTCTTGCTGTGTATAAATAATACTGGTGCTGCTTTGTGCCTGAAGGCAGATGGTGGAGGGAGGAAGAGATGATGCCTGAAGAGAAAGAGTTAATCTTTGTTTTCAGGCTTCAGTACTTGTAGAAGCTATGCACCTCCTCCTGAAGGTTGTTTGGAGGAAGGAGGATGGATGATAGTGATGCTCTTGGTAAGCTTGTGTCTGTTTTTTCCCAGGTGGCTTGGATTGCTCAATCTCTTTTGTTTCTCATGTCCTGGGGAAGGTATGCGTTCATGGGAGACAAAGTGAGTGTTTTACAGTACTGTTTTGGGGAGGGGGAAAGTCTGTTTTACTGCATTAGTATGGAAGGATGACTATGATGATGATCAGCAGAGGGAGTGGAAGACTGACCAGTTAATACTTCAGGAGTTTTGTGAGTTGGACTGTACAGGCTGCTCCCTGCTTTCTGGGGCTGCTCAACCACGTGTCTGATAGATGTCAGTGTTTTTTTGTCCGCTCACGTGAACATGATTTGTTTTCCTCTCGGAAATTGCTGAGGTTATTAGCCTTCTCATCCTGCCATTTGAGGCATAACTATTAAATGCTCTTCTAGTGCTTTTCATCCAGTGGTCTGAAGGTGCCTTCTAAATACCAGCATAAATCACTGCCCATGTGTAATAACCCTCTCACATGAGTAGCCTTCAGTCTGGCTTTGCTTAGGACTTTGAAGCCACTGAATGTGGAATTAGTTAACAGAACTGGGGAAGAGGAGGAAAGATTTTCTAGCTGTTTACTGTGATGAGGAATACTTGCAAGTTCCTTAGGCTGCTTAGGTTAGATCTTACCACAGGAAAAATTTAGAACTGCAAACTCTATGTTGTATTTCTTCATCTTGAAAATTGCAGGCTGAGCTTGAGCACCATCTCACCAGTTCTGTCCATCTGGTGTATTGACCTGTTTTCTCTTCCACTTCAGAGGAAATTCTGAGCATTTTGGTACCCCGCCTTAACGATCTTACCAAGTCAGACTGCATCTGGCAAAGAATATGCTGGCGACTGGTTGAATGTGTGCCAGATCGCTGGATGGAAGCAGTGGTCCTTGGTTTTGTGCAGAGAGCACCTGGGTAAGAACTCTGCTTTCCTCCCTGATCCAGAGCAAAGGCTGGAATTTTTTTCACAAACACTTGCAAAATTGGTTTCTGAAAGATGCTGACGTGGGTGTGTTTATGCAGGTAGTTTCTTACAGTGCCATTTCCTGAGAGACCCTAGGAGTAAAGTAGTTGGTGGTTCCCTCTCGGGTAGAACCTGCACCATTCCTTAAAGATCTGTGTCGTGACACACAGTGAAAAAACAAGTGAAAACGTTCTTTGCAATTATTGTCCCACTCTTAAAGTTTAGAGGTGTTTTAGAGACTTTGTTGCAAATGGCCACTCACAGAATTTGCTACGGTTAGTGGCCACGGGGCAGTAATTACATGGATTCCTAATGTTCTGCTACTGACCTGTCTTGCTAGGGCAGATGCCTTGTCTAGGTTGCTGGGGAACCTGGTTGTGAAAAACAAGAAAGCTCAGTTTGTGGTGACACAGAAGGTGCTGCTCTTGCAGTATGGCCAAACGGTAAGGACTCTGCGTTCAACACCGGTGTAGTAATGCCTGGTTTTCCCCAGTGCCACTGCATTTTCTAGCTGAGCTCCAGATCACAGAATCACAGAATTTTCAGAGTTGGAAGGGACCTCTAGAGATCATCTAGTCCAACTCCCCTGCTAAAGCAGGATTGCCAAGAGCACACTTGAGTAAGATCTGATCTTCTTGAGTAAGATTTAAATCTTTGTTCTGAAATCAGCCCTCAGTTTCTCCACGTCTACCTGAGCTGTGCAGCTGCTCACTTACATCCTCTCAGCTGAACATAACGAAGAGGGAGTGGTAAACAATTGCTTCGAAATTATGGGCTTCATGTGCTCTCTCAGGGTTGATGGCGATTTGCAGAATTACTGTACTCTCTTTCTGGAACCAGATGGTTCTTTGCACATGATTTCAGTGTTCTGGGGAGCTGGAGACATCTAGTTAATTTAGAATCTGAAAGAAAAGACTGAAGAACCCTTCACCTGCCCTCAGGTGTAAGAATTAGGTTGAAGAGATGAGACAAGGACTGGGATGTGTTTTTTTTCCTGTGCACCTAAGTTTGTCACAAGAGTGTTAGGAAGTGTTCTGTGGCTTGTGATGTTGTTGTGAGGGATGTTCTCTAGACTGTGTTTGCCTGGGACTGTGCCAATCTGGTTTTGATGGTAAAAATACTGTACTTCTGTCCTGTTTTGCCATGGATTTAATCAGCAACTGCATGTGTGTGTTTGGTTGATTTCTTAAATTTGCTTACTTTTCTGTCTCTGAATGTCATCAACCAGTCCCTTAGAACGCAAAGTTTAATGTAATAAAAATACACAGTTTTATTGCTTGGATGATAACTTTATGCCCAGTTAAAGCAAGACTCGTGGTTTTCATTGCAGACTGCAGTGCTACAGAACCTCCTTGGCTATCTGTCCCTGGAGAGCCTTCGGCGTGCCCTATTGATCAAAGTAAGGTTAAGTAACATCGATGGTGTGGTATCTGATGGAAAAAATTCTACTGTGTGAATGTGCATGTATGTGTGTCTGTGGGGCTCACAATTTTGGTACTTCTCAAAGATACTCGTTACTGTTCATGAGAGTGAGGGAAGCCCTACCATATCGCCATATACAAATTGAACGCTTTCTGCACTGCTGGTGTTAGTATTTCATATTTAATTGGTAAATTGTCTTCCAAGTAGCAAAACTAATGAGGCTTGGATTCCGACAGGTGTCCCATGTCCTCCATTCTTCTCAGCTTCCTCTGTCATCCCCTGTTTGTGTGCCTGGGCAGATGGCAGCCGGTGATGAAGTTGGTTGAGAGGTGTCTGCGTGCCAAATGGTCCATGCTTCAGAATCATTCTCATCTACCTTTTCCTCAGTGAGGATGCAGATATTTTCTCTCTCCGCGTCAGCAGTGTGATGGAACTTCTAGGAAATCTGTATCTCTGAAAATCCTGTTTTGCCGATTTTTTAATTTTTTTTTTTTCACTTTTTTAATATTTTTTTTTGCACTTTTTTTTTAATATTTTTTTTTTTTGCACTTTTCTAGAGAAAAGAAGATTGAGGGGGGATCTTATTAATACTTACAAATACTTAATGGGAGGATGCCAGGGGGATGGGAGCAGTATTTTTTCAGTGGCGCCCAGTGATAGGACGAGGGGTAATGGGCATAAACTTGAACATAGGAAGTTCCATCTTAACATGAGAAGGAACTTCTTTACTTTGAGGGTAGTGGAGCACTGGAACAGGCTGCCCAGAGAGGTGGTAGAGTCTCCCACTCTGGAGACATTCAAAACCCGCCTGGACGCTGTCCTGTGCAACGTGCTGTAGGTGACCCTGCTCTGGCAGGGGGGTTGGACTAGATGATCTCCAGAGGTCCCTTCCAACCCTAACCATTCTGTGATTCTGTGGTTACATGTTCTGTTGTAATTATCTGGAATTACTGGCAGCTATGTAAGATTGGACTAAAAACATGTTAAACCATGTCCTATTGTATTGGGTTTTGACAATAATGCGTATTGCTCTGCATATAATTATCAGTTTTAAATAAAAAAAACCCCATTATATTTAACAGTATATTAAACGAAGGTGGTGTGGAGTTCTCAGTCGGTCAAACACAGTACGTTTTGGGCCCTGAAATACAAGGTTAGCTCCGTTTGTAGGGAATGTAAAGTTCACTGGGAAGCATGAAAACCAAAGGGCCATCAGAATATATAGTGTTCTGTTTGAAATGTGCTTCAAAAAGAGATTACTTGTGTGTAGAAAAGATCCATTTCAAGCCAACGTGAGTTCTCTGATTCAGGTGCTGCAAGAACTGTTGGAGACCTGGGGCAGCAGCAGCGCGGTGAAACACTCTCCCCCTGAGCAGCAGCAGTATATTAGCAAGGCCATCCTTATCTGCCTCTCCCACCTGAAGGAGCCTGAAATAGAGAGCTGCAGACAAGGTGAGGCAGTGGGAGAAGCAGGGGATAGATTTGTTTAACAGAGGGTCTGACTGAGTGGAAAAACATCTTGTTTTCACCTGTGGATAAACAGAATTGTCCCATCTTCATCTTGGTGCTGATATGATATAATTCCAAGCACGTAGCTTTAAATTATGAAATTGAAGAAGTGTATCTTTGAACTAAGGTGCTCACCTGAATACTGGTTAAGGAACCCTTAAGTTTTGCCACAGGAAAAGAGGATTGACTCTGGGACAGAGGAAGGCCGTGATTTGCAATTTCTAGGCTTACTGTTGGAGCCTGAGTAAGGGGAACAGGGGAAAGTACAACTAGGGTAAAAAACTGTTTGGTTGGACTCCTGACTATCCATGTGCATTCCTCCATGTCTTTCTGCTCCCCTCATTGTGAGGTGAGTAAGGATCGTCAGTTAGCGGCAAGGACCTCCTATTCTGTATTCATACACTGCGTAGCAGGCTGGGGTCCTGGTCTAAAATTTCTGTTTCCGTTGCAATAAAAATTTAGTCCGATGTGTAGAGTTACTGCTCTGGGTGTGTGGCTTTTCGGGGTCGCGGGGAGAAGTTTGACTTACAAGACCTGTTTCATTCTAGAATTAATTCTTTAGGTGAATAAGTGACCTGTTGTTTACTAACATTACTGTAGTTTCATAGTCTGGTTTTTATCTGACAGCTATTGAAAAGATAAGCTTTTCCGAGTTGAAGGAGGTCAGTGTAACAGCACTAAGCCTGCCGGGTAAAGCTGGCAACCATCATTCTCTGTGGGCTGAGAAATACTGCTGTTATCAGCCTGTTTCAGCTTACCTGGGTGGTGAGGGAAATGTCTCCCTCCATGGCTGTTGTACTGGTCAGAATTTGTAGCTTCCTCAAAACATGGCATTTCACCTAAATGGCTCTAAAAACAAGCTGAAGATTATCGTGATTTACCATCTTCTTTTGTTTCAGTGAAAACAGAAATACTCCAAATTTAGAATAAATTTTAATGTTTTGTTGACTTTGTACCCCATGAAAAAACCCATGGGTTTATTATATTAGTGCGGAAGGGCAATACTGCCACTGCAGAAAGAGAAGTCGCAGTTGCATGGGCCCTTCCTGTATTTCCGCCCATTGCTGGGTTGGTGTGTGGCTAAAGATACCCTCTCGGGGAACCGACGTAAAGGTGGATGTTTGTTTCTGTCATTATTTCATGCACTGTTTGGGGTTTGGGGTTTTTGCTTTTTTTTCAGAGCTTCTCACAAGCATGATGGAGGGTGTGAAATGCCACTTGGACAGCAATCTGCCACAAATACGGCGTCTGGGAATGATTGTGGCAGAGAGCATTAGTTCAAAAATAAACACTGATGGGCCCATCCTGAAGTTTCAGGTAAAGGTTAAAATGAAATTTATGTCTGGTGCACAGGGACACCAGGTGATCCAGGGCATTATAGCAAGTTCTAATGCTTATCTGGGAATAAGGAAAGGCAGCAACGCTTTCAAAACAAGAGGATATCTGTTTACAAAAAAACAATTGTATAGAAAATAGCCAGGTGGCTGAGTGTGACCTTAAGAGTGTAATGTGATGACAAAGTTCAGGGTAAACTGGTGATAATAAAGGACTACTAGAGGATTATCGTATTGCATGAGGGAATCGGAATCTGACCCATGGAAGTTGAGAGGGAAGGTGGATATTCAGTCCCTGACATGGTGGGAAGACCTATTCCAAATTGAGATTTTCAAGATTGTCGTGGGAATATATGCTCTTCTATTTCCAGGAGAGTTTATAAGAATTATGTGATTAAATCACATTAATTCTTCAAAAACCTGCATCATCCCTCATGTTGATTGCCATTTATTAAATATTTTAAAGATTGTAAATAACATTCAGGCAAGGTCTGATCAGGTACTAACGTTAAATATAGGGACAAAGATTACATATGGCACAGGTCGCTATGCGGCATAAACACATTACGGGTGGCAGCACAGTGGTTGCAAGAAATGGGGTTTGCGTAGGTTCATCTGCTCATGACTCAGTCTTCATTTGCATGCAGTAGAAGGGTCAAATGTTGAATGCTGGGCAGATTCGCAATCAAATAGAGTGCGGTAACAGTTATTCTGAATGTCTAGTATGAAGAAGATGATGAAGCAAGAGAATTGAAGTCCCTTCTGGTGCAGACTCCACCATTCTGTGTTGTCCCCAGTGTTCCAGATGATGAGTAAGATACTGCTACTGTTCATCTCCCTGACATCTTTCTGCTCTTCTCCTTATCTTTTTTTTTTGTTTTGAGTTACACAGTAGAACTGTATAACAATATTCAAGATGTCTTACATATTCTTAAGCATTGTAATGCACCTTATTCTTACAATGCACTCTAGTTATGTTAAATTCATAATTCAAATGGTAGCGTGTATTAAAATTGCTTGTTTGGTAGCTGCATGTGGTGAAGCTGCAGTTTTTAGGGGTTTTATGTGCCCCTGGGTCGAATCAAATGGGCCCTTCTGTTCACATCTGGGACATCTGGCATTTGGGCCTTATGCCCCCAGCCCATTCATCAGTAACAAAAATGTACATATCTGTCAGCCTAAAGACTGGTTCTCCGGTGCTCTTAACTTCCAGTGTCTGCTGAGGCTCTTTGAAACACTTAGTTTTATCAGCAGATGAACGAAGCACTTCATGTTATTAGCAAATGAAGCTATCCAGCATGCCAGAGAAATTCAGAAGATTTATTGCTCCCATTTTTGGGGCATAATCAGCATAGACAGTGTTTGGGAAGCAGAGAGTTGAAAGGTCATGCCAAAGTCCACAGAAATAGGTGCAGAAAAAAATTCTCCATTATTGTATTCATCCCACTAGCAATGATTAAAGATGTTTCTTCCCAATTTGTTCAGTTTCATTTGCAGCTTCAAATATGGTGCAGGCTGGTGGGATCCATTTAACACAGACAAAGCTTTCACTAGGTACAAATTCGTGCAGGGGGAACACAACAAATTAGCTAGCTTAATTTTTGTTACCCATTGCTCTTCTGTTAAGAGATTCTGCTTTTCTTCCCCCCTCACCCCATTCTCCTTCCCAGGACTTTGCTCCTTGTGTCGGCCAGCCTAGGTGGCAGACTGCGGCAGAAATCATCTGCCGTTCTGTTTCAGCAGTGAGGGGCGATGGCGTGGGTGATTTCTTGCTTGTGAGTAAGTACTGCTACTTTATTGGTTTTAATACTTCATGTTCCTCGAAGCAGGAATAAAAAAAAGCATGTGCGGCGCTGCCGTTGGAGTTGGAAAGTAGCAAGAAATCACATGCAGCGGCCCCTGTGACACCCAATGAGGAGTCAGATGCTGAGCTTGACAGGTAAGGGGCAAGAAACTGGTAAGAAATTGAAAATAAATGGCAGGTTCTTAAGAGCAGACATGGGGAGAAGGGAGTTATCGGTACTTGCATTTCTTGGCAAATCTTATGTTTTCTGATCTTGTTCAGCTGAGTGGTGTGCAGCAGAATAGGACTTTGCATAGGAAATTGCGCACAAGTATGTTAGTCAGGAATTTGAGCAAAGCCCATGTTATATACAACCATTGTATTTATTCCATTTGACTTAGCTATGTCTCCTGCAGTTATGGATATATCTGCCTATTTTAATAGTGGACCTGCCTTATTCTGTTACTTTACCACTATATAAAGAAATCAAGAATCAGCTTCTGGTCTCTGCGTCAGTGACTCCTTCCTGCACTTGACCCAGAGCTCCAGTTCCAGATCTGGTCGTAGAACTGCTTTTTCACTGAGCTTCAGAGTGCTTCGTAGAACTTCCTCAGGAACCCGTTCAGGCTGGGCTGCGTTGCCGGATGGTGTAGGAGTGACAGCGTTACCACAGTGCACATGCTGGTTCTTTCCCTTCTGCGTGGATAGCTGGGGAAAGGAAGAACGTCTGTACCCCATAGACTAACTCCCGCCTGTGTTCCTTTTACAGTGATGATGATCTCATCCCTTACGACATGTCAGAGGATAAAGAACTAAAGACTAAGGCTCCTGTGTATATCCGAGACTGTATTGAAGGTAGGAGATTTTGGGCTGAGTCTTTATCTGGTTCTTATTGGTTTGGGGAGAGTCATCTCTGTGTAGGTTTGTATTTTTCTGAGCTAATTTGAAAAAGGTGTAGGATTTCAGTAATCTGGGCTCAAGTGTTGAACTGTAATTTCTGAGTAATTTCAATGCATAGAATCACAGAATCGCTAAGGTTGGAAGGGACCTTTAAGATCATCAAGTCCAACCATCAACCTACCCTGACAAAACCACTTCTAAACCATGTCCCCAAGTACCATGTCTACCCTTTTTTTAAACACCTCCAGGGATGGCAAATCCACCACCTCCCTGGGCAGCCTCTTCCAATGTTTAATAACCCTTTCAGTGAAAAAAATTTTCCTAATATCCAATCTAATGTAATTCCTAATGCCAGTCATGTGCTGGGTCAGTGGTATCTGCCTATAACAAGACAAACTATTGGCAGGAGGAAGTTGGGGGTATATACTCAACCACAGCCATTTTGTTAATAGCTTTTCTTTGTCTTTTGATTACCTTCAGTCCTAACAGGTTCTGAAGATGTGGACAAATGGGAAGCTACGGTCAAGGCTCTTGAGAGCTTGGTCCGAAAGAATCCAGCAGCAACAAGAGAGGTGAAGTAGTATGAGCTAAGTTACCAGTGGGCTGTAATACAGGATTATCCCTTTGACCTCATGAGGAGAATAAGCATGCCAACAGAGCGGCAGGTCAGGCTAATGTGTGAGAGGCTACAGAGAACAGAAGAACGAAGAAGCAGGCAAAGGTGCTGGCAACAGTATGGCATTTGGCAGCTCCAGCGCTGAAAATGAAATGCATTGCAAGTAGCGCTAGCCAGTAACATGAGGAAGCTCCATGCTTTGTGCTGGGCAGAAAAAACGTTAGAAATGCAGTTTACAGAGCAGGCACAAATTCCTCAGATCCATTGATCTTAATTTTCGATATAATTGATTTTGAATTGAAATTGAATTTAATTGTTACTCCCCAATAAAAAGTGGGATAAAATCAAATGGATTTTCCCTATTTGCTTGTATGAGCATAATGTCTTCGGGAGGGAGTAGCTGGATTGTACTGGTCAAGGTGAAAAGCTCAGGTGAGAGGAACTTGGGACAAGGTCACGGGTGTGATGAGTGCTTGCCACCACTTGTTAGTGGACACTTGAAGGTGGCAGAGGTGCAGGCCTCTTCCAGCTGCTCATCAGGCACTGAGCTGGATGGGCTTCGGGTGTGGTACTGTACCCTGTCACCCATTAGTTATAGTCACAAGTCCTCCTATCTCATGATGCCACCACTTGTCCAGAAAGCAAAAGTGAATGTGGACAGAGAAATCAGCATAAGGGTTTTTTCAGTGTTTTGAGCAATCTGTCTTGATGGCATTTAGCTTACTGGGTTTTCTCTCCCTCCCGAGTAATGGACATGTTGCCTGTGTTCCATACCCTCGTTGTCTTTGCTTAAATGTTAGAAATGGAAAATAAACGCTGCTGTGTAAATCCTGTGAGAAAGAAAATACCTGCAGGGATTTGATTCCTGTTTTCATATTTTGAGCAGGTTAGCGTGGAGCTGGCAAAAATACTATTGCATCTGGAGGAGAAGACCTGCATTGAAGGCTTTGTAGAGCTCCGTCAGAGAGCTCAAGTAGCTGTTTTAACCACAGATCCAATACCTGTGAGTCACTCCTACTGCTTTCCTTTTTCCAGTTGAGACACAGGGAAAAATTTAAGTGGCTGAGTCTCTTGCTAGCTTGATAGAAGCAGCTATCAGAGTGTTCATGTCTGACAGCGTTTATGCAGAGACGGGCTATGTACTGAAGAATCTGCAATGGGTGACGGAAACAGCAGGAAACAGAAAATTCTGTCAGAGCTGTAACAGACTGGAGGAACTATTTGGAGGTTGTTAGTATGAGTACAGCTGACAAGGCAAATTAGATAAGGACTTATTGCACTGAAGGGAGATTGTTTCACATAGAGGGAAGCTGAGGCACAAAGGGCTTCTCTAGAAGACGACTTGACTGGTGATTGTAGTCATAGAATGGTTTGGTTTGGAAGGGGCCTTTAAAGATCATCTACTTCCGACCCTCTGTGCTGTGGGCAGGGACTTCTTTCACTAGGTGAGGTTGCTCAAAGCTCCATCCAACATGACCTTGAACGCTTCCTATGATGGGGCATCCACAACTTCTCTGGGGAACCTGTTCCAGTGTCTCACCACCCTCAGAGTAAAGAATTTCTTCCTTATATCTAATCTAGATAGATCCTCTGTCAGTTTAAACCTGTCACCCCTTGTCCTATCAGTACAGGCCCTGGTAAAAAGTCTCTCTCCATCTTTCTCTAAATATTGAAAGGCCGCAATAAGGTCTTCTCTGAACTGCCAGAGAAGACCTTGGCAGTTGTTTGGGTACCTCTGCATAGGAGGGAGAGAAGAACAGCAAAGTCTCATTTGTCATTTACTCCCTTTGGGAGAATCTAGAAGTGGAAGTGTCTGAATTTCCCCTCTTAGCAGAGCGTGTTTCTTCCCTTCTCTTGGATGCTTGTTCTTAACTGACAGGAAGCAGGACAACTCTTGCAATGGAGTGCGTTTAAAATTAGTGGGAAGGCCGTTTCCAGCGACGGTTTGTGTTCATTATGCCTTTATTTTTCTGTACAGGTAGTAAAGTACTTGACCTCCCAGTTCTATTCTCTGAACTACAGTCTTCGTCAGCGCATGGACATTCTCGATGTAAGTGCTCTTCTCTTCCCTTCCCACTTCCGTTGTGTCGTTGTTGCACCAGTGCTGTTTCCCTGAGAGGTTATGGAGTGACCTTCTTGTAGGAGGAGGCAGAGGCATGGGAATCTGTGATGTTATTATTTGTGCCTGGCATTCCCCCCCTTGTTTGTAACCCTGCTACGCTTCAATTCTACAGCAATCCTTCCCCACAGAATGCAAAACATATCATGATCATTTGCTGAGGAGAAGCCACTGTTTCCTAATGTGTCATCAGTCTGTTATATCTTCACTTTCTGAAAGATGGCAATCTGCCTGTGACGACTCCTCCATCATTCCCCTTAGTGTGTCTGAAGAAGGAACCACTGCTCTTTTGCAGGGCTAAGTGACCAAGTGCTTGGTCAGTGCCTCAGAGCCAGTTAGTTGTTTTGGGGTCAGTTATCTCACTGTTCTTCACTCTAAACCTGTCGTGCCTTCCTGCCGTGCTGTTCCTGTCAGTTTGGGTGCAGGTAAGTGGTGGTGTTGTTCCCTAGTACAGGGATTATCCCTTTTTAACAGAACCTCCCTCTCTCTCCTGTAGGTATTGGTTTTGGCAGCCCAGGAACTGTCCTATCCCAAATCCCATGGGAAGACCAAGCATTCTGGTGCCCAAAAACCTCGTATCCAGCTCCTTCCTGGAAGTGACAGCTCTAAGGACTGGAGAAGAATTGTTGATGAGAGGATCAAAAGCAAGACTCGGAGATTTGCTACGGTGAGGCCAGGGCAGAAACAGACTAATGTCAAATCCAGCAAAAATAGGGATGTGAGGAGTTGCTGTTGTTCTATCCGGAAAGAGCAAAATACCTGTGAAATTGGGCCCAACCCAAAGGAAAGACTGTGTAACTTAAAATATAAATTTATCTTAGTATCTGGCTGAATCTTTTGGTGTGGCGTAACGAATCCTGTAGTTCTCTCCCAGGAGACAGAGGAAAATAAACCTTGAATTCCTTGCTTTGCATTGAGGGATAGTTGTTGCTCTTCTGTGCTTGTGCTGAGCTTGTCTGGCCGCTGCAGGGAGCTGTGACTGCACCTCGTGGATCCCAGAGCCTCCGCCATCAGTCTAGCTGCCTCTGGGCTGGACTGTTTCAGCCTTCCTCTTTTTCAGGGAGATAAATTGATGCCAGTTTCCTAGTTCCCAGAACTCCCCTGTGGTTCATCCTGGAGAACTTACTTTCCAAAACTCCTTTATCCCTTGCATGTTATTGTTTCTTATATCTAACCCAGCGGTACTGAGTTATATTGTACTGAAATATTTGTATGTGTGAGAGGATCTGCAGTAGGACGTGAGCTATCCAGTCCGGAAACTAGTAGCCACAGGCGTACAAGCAAGCAGTGGCTGACAATGGGATGGCTGCAAGGAACCCATAGTCTTGACAGTGTCCAGTGAAGTGGAAGAGTCGGATGCTGCACCTTGTGTCTAGACTTCATTTTTCTCTTGAACAGGGTCAGTCTCAAATGGAACTGGCTTCCGGCCCAAATGAGTTCAGTTCTGTGGCTGGGCACTTCTTTTTTCCGTTGATTCAGCACTTTGACAGGTGAGTGTGAGTACCTTGGGATGTGGGCCTGGCAGCTGCCAGTGACCTGTTCTGCCTGTTGCACTTGCTGCAGAGCAGCAGGCTAAAGCCCAGAAGCTGTGCAGGAGCCCAGTGACACCACACTGATGCCTGGTTCGTGCATAAAGCTTAGAGCAGAGGGGTTTGTGGTCTCCTGGACTTATCCTGTGAAGTCTTACTGGGTCAGAGTATGTAAGACCTTGTGGAAGTGAAGATACATGATGAAGAATAACCTGTCAGCAGGTACACGGGCAGATGATTTTGGCAGTACCAAACCAGTTGTCTTGACTGACCTTGGGAGTGTCACACAAAACTGCAGAACTCAGACAGTAGTCTTTAATCAAAGTTAACTCTGTCTCGGGTTTGGGCCTGTCACCTGGACTGGTTGTGACCATGTTATAGGACACAAGACAGTTTATTGTCAATCGCTGAAGTTTTTGCTTACCTAAGGAAGGCTGAGTAATTGATCCCATGAGAATCGAGATTCTTGTAATACCGGTCTTAATGGTTTGTTTCTGGTATAGCAGTGGTGCGAGCTTTTGCATGCAGTTCTTTCTAAATAAAGCCTGTTGGTAGAATAAGCGATACCTGCTGTAAGAGTAGAGGAGATTACTGGTCTGGGAGCAAAGATGAGAGCAGGTAGCTTTGGCCTGTGTTAAGCTGGGAATGACTGTATAATGACTGTTGTTTTAGGGACTGAGGCTTGTGAGGGACAGTTCACCCTGTGTAGGCACCCTGACTGTTCCAAAGCTGCACTGATCAGCCTTCGCACTGCTACAGGACTCTGTGTCTTGCACTTACAGGCCTTTGACAACGTTTGATCTCCTGGGGGAAGATCATTTTGTCCTTGGAAGACTGGTCCACACTTTAGCCGTCCTGATGTACTTGGCTGTCAACACTGCGGTAAGAAAGCCTGTGTGAGCTTGCGGATCGTAGGAGAGACTTCCAGCCTGGGCACTCAGAGGTGCCTTCTGAAACCCCAGTGTGCTCTGGGGTCCACTACCCTTAGACTGGAAGCAAGTTGGACTCACATGTGCTAAGAAGTTGCAAAAAGGGCTGAGAAAAAATGGTCAGAAAGGAGTCATGGGATTCACACGCCCCTGCACTATTTTTTTCTGCTTCTGGTAGAAAAACTATCAGCTTCTGTGGGAGGTTGTGCACACCATTTACTGCATAAATGTCTGTAAAATAAAGTTAATTGTAGCCACAGTGTTCACAACAGTGTATCTCAAGGTCCAGTTCTGTAGGGTGCTGTGAATGTGAAGGTATTCAGTGTTTTTGTCACAATCCTGTTTTGCAGGCAGTTACTGCAATGGGAAGGGCACTGCTGGAGTTTGTTTGGGCTCTGCGTTTCCACACCGACTCGTGAGTTGCAGTTGTATGCTTTCGTTTTTAAAGATCAGCTGTGAGCCATGCTTTGTCTTTGTCCAAGACTAGCACCTGACTGAGGATGTCAATGACTTAATGCATTAACTCTGTGCTCTCCTCCAGCCTTGTGTTCGTATGACTGAGTATTGCAAGAAAATGTAACGAAGGCATTGCTTTACTGTCAGGCCAACATACGAACTTGGCTAGTGTCCTCGAATGTGGAGGTACAGTCATTACCTATAGAAACCATGACAAATTTCTTTATCAACTATCCATGTGATAGTTTCATCTATATTTACTCAGGGACCTCAGAAAACTTTAGATGTGATTCCAGAATTCAGTCCTGGAAAGAAATAAAGACATGTAGTCAAAATGCTGTAAATATCCAATTTCTGGTTTTACTTCAGACTTGTACAGGACTGTTAATTACAGTAGACTCTGCACCGCAGTGTGGCAGGGGCTCTGTATGTGGGCTCTCCGCCAGCTGGTGCACGGTTACACTCCTCATCAGTAGGAATGTGGCAAAAGTCATTATCATCACAAACGTTTGAAACTGGAGAGCCCCCAAAGTGAGGAAGTCAAGGCAGAGTATGAAGCTGCAGGCTCTAATCAGTTCAGTCTTTCTCCAACAGGTATGTGCGCCAGGGTCTTTTGTCCTGTATCTCCTCCGTGCTCCTCAGTGTCCCTATGGAGCGTCTTTTGGAAGACATGACAGAAGAGCTTTTGGAGACTCAGTCCTGGCTGGGAGGTAAGATGATGTGTATGCCAGTGTTTTTCCAGTTAGCAGTCCAGTCTTTGTGTGGCATCTCTTTGTGGCAGTAGCAGTAAAGTCCTAGTGTTGTGCACCAGAGATTTGCACAACAAACATGTTTATTGCTCGCTTGCAAGTTTAGGGCGAATACCAGACCACACTGTGTGTCTCTGTCCAAGCATGCAACCACCCATCTCTTGAAGCTGCAGAAATTACTGTCATAGCACATTTTACATCCAGGCAGTGACTCTGACCAGCAGTAATGTACGTGGCTTGTATGCCTCGTTCACAACATGTGCACAGAAGACGGGGCTTGTGAGTGCTAAAAATAGGAGGAATGGCTCCATCTCCTAACTAACTACTTCTTGCTGGTGGAAAAAACAACCTATGAAAGAGGGCAAATACTGCACACAATGCACCTTACATCAGCACAGGCTGTGTTTGTGGGTTCTGGTAGGCTGGAACTGCACAAGTCAGTGGTCAGGTTTGGGGCAGTGCTGGAAGTACAGGGGGAAGTAACGCTGTGTGCTTTGTAGCACTGAAGCCCCCACTGTCTTCTGAGTGGACCCTGTGTGACTCCCTGGGTTGGTTTCCTTCACCACTCTCACTCTTGGTGAGTCGCCTTCCTACCGGGAGTGGGCAGGAAGCGACACCGACACAGCCGCCCTCTGCTCCTTGCAGGTTGTGGAGCTTTGTGCCCTCAAAAGGGGAGAGCTGCCTTGTGGGGCCAAAAACTTCACTTTTCCCATGACATGATGTGCTCTGAGGAATCTGTTTGTCTCTGCAGTTAACACTGCTATTACCAAGTAAAGCCTTTCCAGGAATGTTATATTTTCAGCGTGAGGATCTGCGTAATCTGTTTTTAAGGAGTTATTTTCAGGAGGAGGAGGACAACAGAGCTAGTAGCATCTTTTTATGCCTGTAGGCAGTGTAATAGCCTATCTCTTTATGTGTAGTGCTTTAGCATGAAAATTGCATGGTAGATCCCGGTGGGAATGAGAGCAGGGTAAGATCACAGTTGTGTGTTTAGTAGAGAAGGGGAAATGGTTCTAGGAGCCATTCGGAAACCTTGAAGAATACAACTCAGCTCCGTATCTGGTCAGATACGACCAGATAAGTGCAATTTAAAACTTGCATCCTTCTCGAGCTGCTTCCTGAAACAATACAGCTCCCTGGGCTGTGCCTTTGCTCTTCGTACGGTTGTTGGTGGAACAGCTATCACAGGGAGGCACCGGGCTCCTCCTTGCTGCTCCAACAGGTGAAGTCAGTTACTCGAGACCTACTTTTGGGACTGAGTCGTGGTTTTGAACTAGCGGACTTGCTGTTGCTTCATGACTCTTCCAGCCAAGATTTGCAAGAGTGTTAGATCTGCTGCTGTAGCTGGGGAACATGCAGAGCGTGCAAGCCTTCTGCTGCCATGCCTAATGGCCAGGACAAGCGTCACCACTTTGGGTTTCAGCTTAAAGCATCTACATTTCTCCTGCTGTGGGTGAAGCATAACGAGGAACAGTGGGCTAGAAAATGTTATCCATGAAGTAGAAATCTCCAAATCTGCTCCAGTCTGTTATTATATCTCAGCCTACACAGATTGCTGTAGTTCCTCCCCTGAATATGACTGTTTCTGCCCTTCAGCCTTTGCGCTGTAACTAGAACTGTTCCCCGTTGGAAAGTGTTCGTGGTGTGGTGTAAGAAACTGCTTCAGTTGCTGTCATGGTACTGTCTGCTTAGTGGATGGTTTGGGACGTTTCAGCTGGGGAGGGAGGCTGGGATCTGCCTTGTACTTGTCTGTCGTTGCCCTTAGTGCCATGCGGGACCTACTACTGAGTAGCCTGATGTTTCCCGGGGGAGGGAGGGAATACCTAAACATTTCTAGGAAATGGTTCCTTTGATTCCTCAGCAGCTGCCTTTGAGGGAATTCCCCACCCCTTGCAAGTGCTGTAGAGCTATGTCATAGGTAAGTTTGTTTTAAGTGAGGACCAGAATGATACTCCAGTGCCCTTTGCCTCCCTTTCAGTGGCAGCAGCTCAAGGTCCACGCTCCTGGCAATTAGAAACAGTGCCAACATCAGTCTCCTGGCTTTCGAGCTTGTACCGATCTCTCTTATAGCCTCCCCCTTTTTGCCTTCTGTAGAGGGAGTATGGAAACACCGTGGTGAAGCTCTCCCCGAGGTTATAAATAGCCCCGCTCCATCGGAATGAGTCATGTGTTTGGGCTGACAGTACTGGGCTCTGAGCACACTGCTTGTGCGTACAGGATATCCTTACACAGACTCTCTGCTCTTCCAGGCTCTCCCTGCTCAGACATCCTGCGTGCATCCTGGTTTTTACTTTGCAGGCCCATTAAGGGCCCCTGAAATAACAGCTGCTGGAAGCAGCTTCGTGCCCTCCCTTATACGCTGCATAAAGTGTGGAAGAACTGCTGGTTTATCAGAAGAGTAATCTCTCAGAACGGAGAATGTGTTGAAACTTGGGGCTTGCCTCTTTCTTTCCCCCGTTTGAAGGGCAGCGTGACCACAGACTGCAGGAGGGAGCACAGAGCACTTGTTTAGATTGCAGAATGGAGACTTTAGGCTTTTGAGTAAGTGGATTTCTAATTGCAAACTGCAGCCATGCCAGTAGGTCAGCTGTGGAAAGGTTATGATGTGTAGCTCAAGGGCACCAGCACAGATTCTGGCATAGAGGTTATCCCAGGGAATGCAAGGTCAGACAGTTTCTGTAGTGTTTCAACCCAACTGACTGTTTCTGCTGTGAGAGTGAACTGACCGTTTGTACACATGACAGTCGGGGCTCGGCTAAACTCACACTGCTCAAGATGATCAGGTTTGGGCGTCTTTGCTCTCTGGTCTAACACAACTCCTGCGAGTGCTGATGTCCAGCCCAGACTTACTTGCATTTGCTGTTGCGTTTAGTGCTGTTCTGTGATGGCCAGTGGAAGAGCAGGGAGGTGTTAGGTGAAGGGCAGTTTTTCCCATTTCCCAACTAACAGCGGCTGCTTCTTTTACAGATGTAGTGGAGAAAGATCCAGATGGGGACTGCAGGAGGCTGTCCTTGCAGAACCTGCTGCTCATGGAGAACCTGAAAAAGAAACTCAAAACTGTCCCTTCCTAGCTGAAGGGTAAAAGAAACGACCTTTACCTCATCCTCTTGCCAGCTGGATGTGTGCAGGCACTGCTGGGGCCTCTTCAGCAGTCACCTGGCTGGAGGAGAGGAAGAAGGGGGGGGAGGGTGCGGAGCTGTAAGCCAGTGAACCTGACTTGACATCTGGACTTTGTAGTGGAAGCCAATTTAGTGAGCTATTGCTATCCGGTACGGTGTGTACAGATGCAGGAAGGTAGGCTTGCACTGCCATCCTCCCCGCACCTCCCGACCCCCACCCCCAGCTATTTATAACCTTGGCAGGTTTGAGCGCTCTGCTAAAAATACAGGGGAGGATCTCATAGCAGACTTCTTGTCAGAAAAACAGGAGGGCTGGAGAGGGCTGCTTACCTCCTAGGGCTAAGTCTGTGAGATGCCCTTAACAAAGGCTCCCGTCCTTTCTAGCGGTCAGCGTTTGGCAGAATAGTTCTTGCTCTGCTGTTGGAAGGGATAGGGAGTGACACCACTGATGAGATGTAAGAACTGAAGAGCCACACTGAAGTTCTGAAAATGTGCCAGACCTTGATGGCTCGAGCTAGATCTGTGCTATATGCTTAGGCAGGCACAAAGCAGGAATTCTTCTTGTGTAATCTTAATACAGAAATAAGTTTCTATTAAAGGATAACTAACAGATTTTTGGCCTTAAAATCTCCCCCTCTTCCCCCCTTTCTTCCCTGAGAGCATACAATTTAAAAACTTCATATTCACCCCAGGTTTTGAAGCTAGTCACAAAACGGGAAGAAGAACAATCACTCTGGGCTGAAGGGGTGGTTGGTATGAAATGTAGGAAAGTGACTTTATAAATAGCCCTTTGTGGGGCACAATAACAGGCTTAAGGGTGAGTAAAACCTTGGCGGCTTGCATTGGGCTTGACTTCTCATGGTTCTACTTGTGCCAGGGAAAAAATCCACATCCCAAAATCTGACTAGTACAGAGCAGCTTGACCTAATTGTGGGGTTTGGAAAAGGAGCATCCCACTGAGAAAGAAGCTTCACCGGCTCAACGTGACCCAGTGTGAGCAGGGAGAATTGGACCGGGTGACCTCCAGAAGTCCCTTCCAACCCAACCATTCCATGATTCTGAGGTGTAGTCCAGCTTTTTGTACAGGGGAGCTTGAGCCTACCTGACCCTGTGATGTATTTAAATACAGAGCTCTGGGTTGGGGGAAGTCCCCCTTCATTCTGCAGTAAGGGAGTAGTTTGACTTTTAGCCAAGCTCCTACCCAAACGGGACAGAGATTGTTTTCAGAAGTTCTGACTTCTGGGGAATGACAAATCAGCACCTCAGCAGAGCAAAGTTGTACTTGAAGACTTTTGTCAACTCAGGAGTTTCCACCTCAGTTACTTAGCTCTTTTCTGTACTTGGAAAAAGGCGTGAAGTTATAATATGCAGTTCTTGTTGGGTTTGTTTTTCTCCCTCAAATTTATTAAAATACTAAAATCAGCTTTATTACAGGATACATACGTGAATCTCTGTATGTAGTGTTTGATATAATAAACTTCCATACTGGTGCAAGAAAAATAAATTTATTGGTAATAACCAAAAAGCCTTATTGTGGCAGTGTGTTGACTGATACACGACCCCTAACAAGAACAGAATAAATGACCTAGTATTAAAGTCAACTTGGCATTTTGTAAGTTTAAGTTGTTAAGGATCCTCCTCTTCATCAGCCACTTCTTCTTCTACCTCCTTATTCTCTGTATTGCTGTGGTGAATTTGCTCTGGAACCAGCGTTCGGCTTACGGGAATACCTACTCCTCGGTGAACTGTCTTGATGGTCTGCTGAGTCACGTAGTAGCTCAGGCTTGCAGGTGGAATTCTTTTCTGCATCTCTTCCAGGTACCGGTGAGCCTGAAGTAATGCACAAAGATCACTGTTAGGGTGGGGCACAGCAGTGAAAAGCATCACCCTTAGTGCCCGGCTGAACTCTGGGCAGGAGCGCAGTGCTGAAGGGCGCTAACGCTCAGCCAGGAGTTGTAGCTGCTCTTTCACGGTGACCTGTGTCAATTCTATCTTTTGCAGTTTAAAAAGGAAGGGGTCTGAAAAGCTGGGTTTACATTCTCCTGGTAGCTGAAGCGCTGTCAATATGTGAAAAACAAAGTTAATCAGCACAGCTGGAGAAACTTACACTTGGCATGGTTACGTTTCATAACAGCAGCAGGTTACAGTTTGGTCCAAAGGCTGCTGTGTGTGGCACTTCTGCCCTGAAGAAGTGATTCACCATTTCCTCAAATGACTGTAATTTACAATTTTCTTTTCTTCTTGGGCCAGGTCGCAAACGAAGTACCATGTAATTCATACAGTCATAAAATGGTTTAGGTTGGAAGGGACCTTAAAGATCACCCACTTCCACCCCCCTACCATGGGCAGGGACACCTCCCACCAGCCCAGGTTGCTCCAAGCCCCATCCATCCTGGCCTTGAACACCTCCAGGGATGGGGCAGCCACAGCTTCTCGGGGCAACCTGCGCCAGGGACTCACCGCCCTCACAGGCAAGAATTTCTTCCTGATACCTCAATCTCCCCTCTTTCAGTGTAAAACCATTCCCCCTCGTCCTATGGCTCCACTCCCTGATGCAGAGTCCCTCCCCAGCTCTCCTGGAGCCCCTTTAGGCACTGGAAGGGGCTCTGAGGTCTCCCCAGAGCCTTCTCTTCTCCAGGCTGAACAACCCCAACCCTCTCAGCCTGTCCTCCCAGCAGAGGGGCTCCAGCCCTCCCAGCATCTCCGGGGCCTCCTCTGGCCCCGCTCCAACAGCTCCTGATGGGGATGCAGCCCGGGATGCCAGGGGCTCGCTGGGCTGCCGGCGCACGTTGCCAGCTCATGTTGAGCTTTTCACCCACCAAGACCCCCACATCCTTCTCAGGGCTGCTCTCAGACCATTCCCCGCCCAGCCTGGATTTGTGCTAGGATTGCCCCAACCCAGATGGAGGACCTTGCAACATGGCCTTGTTGAACTTCACAAGGTTTGCACCGGTCCACCTCTCCAGCCTGTCCAGGTCCCTCTGGATGGCATCGCTCCCCTCCACTGTGTTGACCGCTCCACACAGCTTGGTGTCATTGGCAAACTTGCTGAGGGTGCGGTCTGGCCCCATGCCAATGTCACCAACAAAGATGTTAAATTGTGCTGGTCCCAATACTGACCCCCTGAGGAATGCCACTTGTCACTGCTCGCCACTTGGATATCGAGCCATTGACTGCAACTTTTTGAGTGTGGCCATCCAGGCAATTCCTTAACCATGAAGTGGTCCATGCGTCAAATCCATGTCTCTCCAATTTAGAGACTGGGATATCATGCGGGACAGTGTCAAATGCTTTGCACAAGTCCAGGTAGTCACCAGGATGTCAACACTGTAACACTGTCATAGGCATCCACCAAATTTGTCAGACATGATTTGCCCTTAGTGAAGCTGTGTTGGCTGTCACCAGTCACCTCCTTATTTTGCACATGCCTTAGCACAGTTTCCAGGAGAATCTGAGACATGCACCCAGACAGACTCTCCTGTTCTTATCTAATAACGGGGAATGTTGAAGAATCTACCACTGTTTCTGCTCTGTGTCCTGGGAGCTTTTTTTTTTCCTCTTCAGTCCCATGAAATGAAAAATACATTAATTTGGGTAGAGTACCTGAGGTCTACCACGCCCTGCCGAGCAGGTTAGCTCCTGTAAAGGAGTCTTTACTACAGAACGTCTTCCTGTATGAGAGAACCGTGCTATAACAAGCTGCCCTAGCGTATATCAAATATGGACTCTGTAGACTGAAAGAATTAACTTACCATATGGAAGTCCTCCACTTGTACATAATGTTTGACCAGAAATCCCAAGACATCGCCGTGCCGGATGGCGTTGTCAAAATCTTGCTCAGCCAGGAGAAGCTCACACTGCCTGACTGCTTCTTTGGGATCTTCAGAGTAGACTCTAGTAAAAGAGCAAAAGAAACCTGTGCACAGTCTGGGGGAGAGCATTCAGATTGTCAGGTGAAGAACAGGGCAGATTTTTTTACTGTGTTGTTTCGTAACGGCCTTTCTGGCAGAGCTACACTCTCCTCGGTCAATGCACTTGCCTATAGTTCAAGTTACCTTTTTGTCTCTAATGCACAGCACATTTAAAAAATAAATAAATCACATAAGGATTTCTCTGCTGGAAAAATGTAACAGCAGCTTTTAGAAGCGAATCTGCAAGTTATTTGTTAAACTGTAGGCACGAGTACAACTTTTCTTCTTGTATGCTATTTCTGTCGTTACCTCACATGCTCTGAACACTGCAGCTCACCTCCGAGCGTGGATGAAGCGCTTAATGAGGGTCATCTTGCTTTGCAAATGTGCTAGTTTGCTTTCCTGTTCCAGAGGGTTCCTCGTCTTTGCTTTTGAAAGGCACTTATATGCTTCAGTCAGTGCCCCTTGTGCTTTCTCGTAGTTCTGATACTCATCGATTTCTACCTGCAAGAGGAGAAATGCGATGAAAGTCTCGCTCCAGAGCTAACACCCCAAACCCCTTCAGCAGTCACAGAAGGCGGATGTACCTGAGCACATGCATCATAGAAACCCGCCAGCAGGTCAAGGGCCCCTCCTTTAGTGTAGAAGCTAATGATGTTCTTCATAATCTCGGGGTCCTTACACCAATCCAGGGATTGTAGATAGTTGGCTGCCATGATATAAATCTCCCTCTGTTTGGAAACTCCCGCAAAGAAGACAATTTTCTCGGTATCCCCAGATTTCAGCAGTGCCTTCATAGCCTAGCGATGGGAAGGGAGGCATGGGGAACGAGAGGGAAAAATATCATTGTCAGAGCAAAAACACAAGCTATGCTACAATGGCTAGGAAGCCTTGTCCAGATAGTCTACTGTAAGAAGACTGTTCCAAGATTTACTTCTCAAAACACCCTTGTTTTGAGGAATCTTGGAAAGGTGAGAGGCTCAGCCTCTTCAACTTTTTTTTTTTTCCTTCTACCCATCCAGGCTGACCTTTAGCTTGTTTCCTGCTTGCGTGTATTTCTTGGTCGCCATGTGGTAGTTGCCTTGTCTCATGCAGCAATCAGCAATTTGCTCCAACAGCTCCCTCCGCGACTCCTCAGAGAGGTCCTTGGAGTCCTTCGAGACCGTCATCTTCTCAGCCATCTCCTCTGTGATGGTCAGGTTCTGCTTCAGGCAAAGCTGCAGAGCTTCGTGGTACTAATGGACATGAGAAAGCAATGAGACTTGCAAAAGCTACAGTGATACTTCACGTTGCTTGCAGTGTAAAAAATGAGCTATATGAAGGCACAAACGCTAGCAGCTGTGGATGCTCTGTCTACACACTGTTGTGTCATTAAACGTCCTGACACCAACTCCTGTCCAAGTACACACTGGCTCTGTTCGCTAGGAATGTGTTTGCACTTCCATGAAGACCACTGTTTCTCACCTGTTTTCTCAGAGGACACTAGTGGCACAAAAGATTCATCTATTTTTTCTCTTTGAAGATGACATTCTCAGAGACATCTGAGTCACATTTATCAGGCGTGATGGATTATATTAAGGATTTTAGCAAATATAAATAAAATAAATACAAGCATTTGAAAGATTTTGTTAAATGTTTTGCTACTTCTCATACAGGAACAAATTATGAGTAGAGTATACAATAGCTTTGAGCCCAGAAAAGGGTTACTGTACCCTTTCAAAACATGGAAGAAAGTAAGACATAGGAGCTCGTTAAGGAGAAGTGGGTATAGGACTGCTTTGGTAGCCTGTGTTTTGGTAAGGCAGAATAACGAGGGTGAGGTAGATGTGCATAAAACTTAAGGTGAGAAACGAAGCGCCTTAACTAAATTGGCAGTATGACAGGAGGGACAGCACTGGTTTTTTTGACTGATGATGTTATAATTTCCCTGTCTCCAGCTCCATTCATTTAGAGAACAGGAGTTTTTCTTTTCCCAAGAGTGTACAATCGCAGATTTTATGCCAGAAATAAGACAAAAAGTCAGGAATCCATTTGTAGAAGTTGAGCCAGTGGCTACCACCCCCTGAGCCCTTGGCATGGGAGTAACCTTGAAACCTTACAAATGTCCCTGCATATCTGTTTACCAATAAAGATAACGGTATGTGCGTGCACGTACGCCCCTATTGTGCTTCTCTTTACCTGCGCATGGAGGGCCCAGAGAGGCTGGAGCTCACCTTCCTGGCTGTCAGCAGCAGCTCCATTGCCTTCTCGTACTGAGCGTGTTCAATAAAAAATGCCGAACAGCGTGCTAGCAGAGCTGGGTCTGATTTCTCATCCAGGTCCTCGGCAATTAGCTGTAGCGCCCCAAACTGCTGTGTGGCAAAGGCTAGTTCCAGTGCTTTGGAGAAGTGTCCTGCCTGCAAAATTAAGAATGAGTCTTTCAAAGGCTAAAATAAGCACTGCAGAATCAGTTTACAGAACACCCTAGAGTTGATTAATAAAGCATTACCCACCATGAAGAAATGACTAATAAACAGTACATATAGTAAAAACGACAGTTGACATATGAACAACAGTTGAAGGAGCTGGGACTGTTTAGTCTGAGGAGGAGGAGGCTGAGGGGAGACCTCATCACTCTCTACAACTATCTGAAAGGACACTGTGGAGAGGTTGGCGCTGGTCTCTTCTCACAGCTAATTAATAACAGAACGAGAGGGAATGGCTTCAAGTTCCAACAGGGTAGATTTAGACTGAACGTTAAGAAAGATTTTTTCACAGAAAAAGTGGTTGGGCATTGGAATAGGCTGCCCAGGGAGGTGGTTGAGCCACCATCCCTGGATGCGTTTAAGAGTCGTTTAGATGTGGTGTTGGGGGATATGGTATAGGGGAGAATTTTGCAGATTAGGATAGATGGTTGGACTTCATGATCCCAAGGGTCTCTTCGAACCTAACAATTCTATGATTCTATGATTTAACGTTGCTCTGCTGTAGGAACTGCTTCAGTTTAAGGTTTGGCATTTTTTTCCGAAAAAGACGTTTACCTTGTGGTATAACATGACAGCTCTGTCCATTTGCTCCCCCTTTTCCTCATAATAGCAGGCTGCCTCTATCATGTCTTCAGAAGAGCTCAGAAGAGCCAGGTTCATCAGCTGATCATCTAGATTGTTCTCCTATTCAAAAAGCAAAGATTTGGCTCTAGGCATGCAACAAACAGATTTCCGAAGTCTGTCTCCTGGCAAGCCTACAGCTTTATCCTGTCACATAGCAGCCCATCAATCTCCTTCGGTGTAAAACCCACACCAACCCACTTACCTGTGAGCTGCAATGATAATAATTGGTTTCAGGCAGGTTTCTGTTGAGCTATACAAGAAAATAACGTCCCGTACACCCAAGCCTTTAATGATGCATCTTTTGTAGAAGATGCAGGCAGAAACCAGGAGTATCATCACAGTGGGCTGTATATGAGCAAGCAGTGTCTCACAAGAGAATGGGCACAACCAACCTGTATCGCTTGCGTTCTGTATGCTGCCAAAGGATAGAATCCTACTTTGCTTTTGGACATAAAGGCACCTCTTTGCATACCTTACACAAGCGGATGGCATTGTTAAATGCGTGGGCCCTGGTGTAGAAATGTACAGCCTGCTTGATTTCATCCTGACTCTCATACTGGCGGGCCAAGTGATACGATGCTGCCCAGTTCCCCGTTTCATTTGCTATTTCAGCAGCCTGAAAAGGAAACCATACAGCTTTACTGCGTGCCCATACTCATCCCAGGAATGAGAAGTCTCTGGAAGCAGATGGAAATGGGCTACCTTACCTTCTGAATGTTGCCCTGAAAGCAGTGGATGCGGACTAGGGAAAAATAATCCTGAGCCAGCTCGTAGTATTTTAGTGCAGATTCCATATCTGATTGGCTCTCCAGATACTGTGCCCACCATTTCCACAGGCTCCTAGAAAAGCAACAATATTAATTGCAGTAACAGAACTGCCAGAGACTTCATTTTTCACTCCAGAAGATCTTGAACTCAAGACTAGATACGTTTCTTTAGAATGCAGACAAGGCTTTACCCCCAGCTCAAGGGTGACATTCAAAGGTCTATGCAATAAAGGAGGTCAGCCTCGATATATAATGTGGCAGTTCTTGAGCGAGAGGTAGCATAATCCTGAAAAGCTGTAGGAGGATCATAACGGCTCAGGCAGGGGCTGAACTTGCAGCTGAGAGGATTCACACTCCTCCTTCCCTGCTCTCTTCACAAGTTGTATTTCAGACCTGATAGTCCCACTGGGGAGAAGGAACAAGCATAGCACTGACTTGTCTTTCATCTTGTTGACGTAATTCTCCAGGGCTTGTAAGTCTTCAGAGAGCATTCGAGGTACCTCAAACCTATGCGTGTCTGACTTCTCATAGCTGTAGAGAAAAAGACCATATTTGATGTGAAATTACTACCTTTGTGTTAACTTGCTTCCTGTGTAACAAAAACAATCCGTTTAGGGTTGTTTGACAGCTACGGAGTGACAACACTGGTGACATCGCTTCATTTGTATTAGTACGTTCACTGCGGGACCAGCTGCAGTCTGCCAGCACCACCAAAAATAGAAAGTTCAATGGTCCTGCAAGGCACCTGGAATCAGGGAGGCAGAAAGCTTCCCGAACATCAAGCACATCCCTGTGTGACTGGCTGAAAAGGTGATGAGAGCCTGGGGCTCCTCATCTCGCCTGGTCCTTCTGCCATCCACTGCAACTTCAGCCTCTTTCCCACCACCAGGAGGTCACTGCACTGCCACCACCATCCACCCTTAGACTCTCTCTTCACCTCCCTGACCCCCTTGATCGTCTCACATGTCCGTCTGATCACATTAGAGCTCTGCTTTCACTACTCTGAACAGAAGTGACGTTATATTATTATTTTTTATTGTTATTGTTGTTATTATTGTTATTACTACTACTACTATTATATCATGAGGTTTCATATGGTAAAACTCATGTAAACACAAGATTTCAAACAAAAAATACAACACATTAAAAAATCACCTCCCCTAACTTCTTTAGGGACTCATCAGTCACAGGGGAGGATCAGGCGCCAGAAGCACCCACGTCAGGCTAAATTCTGCCACAGCAGTTTTGTCTGGGACTCTCAGGAGAAGTAAACAAGTGGCTTTTGTCATGGAAAAGGAAGGAAAATAGGGCAGTGGTCTTCCAGAGACAAGTACAGGATTGGATATTCGTGGGGTTCAACTACTGGCCCCAACAAGACACTTAACCTTCCTGATGCTAAGCTTTATTAGCCTGGGAGGGTGCTGGGAAGTAACAATGCTTTCACTCCATGAGCTAGAAAGCACCAGAAACAGGAAAAGACTTTAATTAATTATTAGTAGTCATCCCCAGACATCCTCCTTAGCCTGCCTCCAGTGTTCCCAGGAGAACAAGGCTCCAAATCCCCTGGGTGCCGCAGGCTGGCACTTACTGGGTGAGTGCAAGACCGTGTTCGCCGGTTGCCTCCAGGTGCTTCGCGTAGTTGTAGTAGGTGGTGCGTAGGTGAACCCGATCGTGAGCTTCTGCTGTTTCGATGGCTTTCTGCCACTGGTTTGAGGCTTGATAGAACTTGTTCAGGAGGTCGTAGCGTTTGCAAGCCTTGTACAGACGCTCGGCATCCTCCTGGAAGGAGAGCGTACAAACACCTCGTCAGCTCCGACCGGCATTTCATAGGTGTCCTTCACAACAGACGCTGCACTTCGGAGTCGTTTATTAGTGCAGGTCACTGTAATGCAACTGAAGTAACAATAATTCAGGCAGGGGGTTTAACCAACTAAATATACGTAGCCTGGAATAGCACATTACTGGGAAACAGGATGTTTATGTGAAAATAAGGAAAGCACTCAGATCCTGGCATTTAGTGTACAGCATCAGCTGGGGGGTGACATGAGCAAGCCATCAGCAATTAAATGCTGTCATCAGGAGCATAAACCGTTTCAGAAAGGGGAGAGATGCTCATGCAGGGCTACCATTAAGGGCCACGCTGCCTACCCAGAGGAGAGGTCCAGGAGAAGGTCCCAGGCACGAGGGGGTTTGCCAAGGAGGCGTTACGTGCCAGGGGACCCCCTGGGACCTCCGAGCAGGTCTCAGAGGGAGCAACGCTGTTCGTGGATAACTCACATCCATTCCTGGGAAGAAATGCTATTAATTTAAGACAGAATTAGAAAAGGAGGATTTTGCCGATGCTGACGCAAGGGCAAGCAAATTTGGAAATGTTATTTTTGCGCATTGAGAGGTACTCTTGTGGAAGGAGCATTTTCCTGCTCCACCCAACTACTGTCCAGTTGAACACTATATTTAGTAAATTGAGATTATCTGTCCAAGACAGAAAAATAGTTTCTGTCTCTTATTGTTTCAAATTCAAAAAAGCATCGAAAGTAGCAATGGAAGATGCCTGCACTATGATTCCATACGAGATGAAAACAAGCAACAGAACTGCATTCTTTTTGCTAAGTTTCCCCTCCAAATAGATCCAAATGTCCAAAAGAAGGCGTATTGACACTTTCCAGCCTCATAGCTTTCTCTGCCAGGAAGCTTTTCCAAACATTTAGTTTGAATTTTCCTTTTTTTCTTCACTCCAACTCAGAATAGTTACTGTATGTCTCTTTATACTCTTAAAATAGTTGTAGATTGCTAAACACCTTTTTAAGCCAAATTCTAATTATTTGGCCATCTTAAACACTTCCTTGTCTGTGAAATCTTTTCAAGAGCTTAACAATTTGCACTGATTTTTCTCTGAACTTCTTCCAGTTCAGCAACATTTTTTTCTGGTAACGAGATACTTCAGGGTGGAAGTCAATGTTCCAGATGTAGCTGCAACAAATACATAGACAGAAGTTATCAGATTGAAGCCCCTGGATGTGGCATCTCCTCAAACGCAGCCCCAAACAGATTTTTGCTGTCATAGCACCTTGCCATTTTTTATCTAATTCATGATTTCCTATGAACTGTGGTGTATTTCATCAATTCTCCTTTCCCAGTTTTTCCCTCTTACAGATCACGTGCCCTGATCTTTTATGGTTCCCAAACTAAAAATCTCTGCTTTTCTTACAGATCGTTGATGATGACATTAAATAAAGGTGAACTAAGTGGAATACATGCTCTGAGCCTTCATCAAACTCAACAGCGCTCCAGTCAGTTTTCAATCCACATCATAATGCTGCTTTCAGACCTGTTTTAGATCTCAGTTCTATTGGTGATCAAGGGGAGCAAGGTCAAACTACAATAAAGACACATGGGAAAGACAAGGTCCATTTTGGTGTGTATTGGCTGCCCAGTCAGGCTCCAGTTACAGGTCCAAGGGACAGTCGCGCCACGCACCAGAGTACAGGGAGAACAGCCTGACTGCATCCTCTGGCTGTGCTGCATCCCAGTGAGTTCCTGCTCCCACGACAGGAGAGGCTGGCATGGAAATCCAGGTGACCGTAGTAGAGCAGACATTCCCGGGACAGCACAAGCAGCAATTGGGACTGCCCAGAGCTCTCCAACCCCACAGGAAATATCAATTTTGCCTAAACATGGTTTAGTGGTGGACTTGGCAGTGTTAGGTTGATGGCTGGACTTGATGATCTTAAAGGTCCCTTCCAACCTAGACAATTCTATGATTCTATAAACTGCCTAAATGCCTTAAGCCAGCCCTGCCAGAACACAGCTTTAGCCTGTCACTTGACAAACACGTCAAAATGGAACTTGCATTTCCCATATTGGACCTTAAAGTATGTTTGTTGAAACATTTTAGCTACAATACTTTAAAGTACATATTTTTTTTTAATCCAGTCAAACCTAGAATGATTAAGCTTGGAAAAATTATGCCCCAAGAAAACGGGTTTTCTGTTTAACATTTCATACATAAACCATCCTTAAAAGACGTTTCCTTCATCCAGCAGTTTCCTTCACTCAGCAATTTTTCATACGGGCGTAAAACTACTATATAAATTCTGTACAGTAGTGAAGAAAACAGACAAATTAATTTGCTACACCCTTACACGGCTATGGCTCCTGGCACTGTTACTTCTAGGCATTAGATTCTGCCACCCTCATTCTCATCTACTCTTTGAGGAATATGAAAAGGGCTCAGGAGATTGCTGAGCCTCCCCTCATCAGTGTCACGCAGGAATCGCATAGCACGGGGTTGTGCAATGCCGAAGGAGACACCTATTTCCCTATGATAAACTCCACTTCAGGAAAATAATGGTCAGAGCTATTCTTCATCACTGCCTGGAAGCCAGACAATAGGTTTTACTCCCCTCCAAGGTGTTTGTATCTCAGAATTTTAAAAAAATGATAAGTTTCTCATTTTTGTCCCTGGTTCAGTGGGTGAGATTCCCAGATGCACACGGTCAGTGGGGTTTACCAGCATGCCCAGCTGCACGGCCAGCACAGCCACTCTGGCCTCCAGCTCTGGTTCGTGTTCAGCCTCCCTCAACGCCTTGGCCCCTCTTGCGTGACCCATGTTTCCAAGGCAAATTTTGGCAACATCGAGCCTCTGAGTCTTCACACACATGCGAGCCATGTTCTCCCAGACAGCTTCACTGTGAGGAACGAGAAAGAAACGGTGAGCTGTTATGGTGTCACCTTTATGGCTTGGGTACTGAGCAGGGGCGACGCAAGGGAAGAGGAGAGTGTGACAGCGCAAACCATCAGTGCATTGCACACGTGCTGGACGTAACGAAGCCACTCCAGTTGCTGTGTGGAGATTGGAGAGGAACAGAAATAGATCTCAGACATAAAGGTTAGTTCTGGAGCTGAATGCCCAGAGCCTCAAGGAAATATTGCAGGTTTTGTTTTATACCAATGTCTGAACAAAGGCAGTTAAGTTGCCCAAAGAAGCTGTGGCTGCCCCATCCCTGGAGGTGTTCAAGGCCAGGTTGGACGGGGCTTGGAGCAACCTGGGCTGGTGGGAGGTGTCCCTGCCCAGAGCAGGGGGTGGAACGAGATGGTCTTTAAGGTCCTTTCCAACCCAAACCATTCTATGATTCTATGTCTGCACGTATATAAACATTATCACACACCCACCACTGTGGTTCTTGCTGTAGCTGCAACATACAGACTTCACAATACTCCCCCATCGATGTTCAGAATTCAAAAGAAAAATGATGAGAAAAGTCTTATATACATAACCCTTACACTGGAAACGTCCTGCCACTGTCCTGCAGAGTTCAAACATGGAGCAGCTATTAACAGCCTAACAGCTGCACTCACCAACAAGGAAAGATGTGTGGGAAACAACTGACCAAACTAATTTAAAATTTGCATTAAAAATGGCACACAGAAAAGCTTTGCGATGCTCAGAATGAGAACTCCTCAGGGCTAAGAGCTTGCACTTAACCCTGCAAAATCCTCTGCCAAGCCAGAGGCAGGGACCAGCCGAGCACCGCACTCCCGTGCAGGAGCGGTGGGTCCCAGCAGGCAGCACAGCCCAGCAGCAGGACCGTGGCAGAGTTGACTATTACATGGGGTGAAAAGAAAAGGTTTTCATACGTTCTGTTTACATTTGACGAAAACGCTCTTCAGAATAAACTGCAGTATGTCTGACTAATAGAAACCATAAGAATTCAAAATATGTTTTTTCTTCAGTGTGTGAACCTCAGCGGAGGTATGGTCCACATGGTTCTCAGACACCACCACAGCACAAAATAAGTATCTAAATGATAAAAGCAGGGGGAAAAAAAGAAACTAGTTGAGTGACATTTCAGGTCCTGCATCTGCAAGCAAATCCCCTTCCAGTTTTCCTATGATTAAAATGTTTTTCTCTTCCCAGTTGCTGTGGGAAAGCCCTGCACAAACAGGGGAAAGTGACTAACCGGGAAGCAGCGAAGCAGATGAGACACGATGTGCTGTCACACACATACAATAAAGTAAGGCAGAGGACAAATGCTTTTCCTAATTTACTTTACAATTAGATCATCTTTTATTTGCAAGTACAACTAGTATAAATTTTTCAGGTAGTAATCAACATAAACACTTCATTAAGGCCAAACAGTATAGAGAAAATAAAATAGGATCAGAAGTGATAAATCAGGGACAAATTTCAACTAGTTCCAAAGCTTTCCTTGCTTAGAAAAGCAAAAATGCCTGTCTGAATCTTTTCCTGGATTTCTTGCATCTGCATGTCCATGCTGACTGTGGTTCTAACGCAGCCTGCTCTCCTGCTCTGCTCCCACATGCCCAGGTGCCCCAGACTGGGGGTCCAGAAGGAGCATCGAAACCCAGTACAGTAATTTCAGAACTGGAAAGACCTCACATAAACCTCAGCACTAGACCCTTCGGAGTGTAAGCCTGTGCATTGCCGTGAAATAGAGAAAAGCTGACATATCGGCAGAAAACCTGGACATCTTAATTTTTAAGAAGTGGGGATTGTTTTCACTTATTACAGTCACTGCCTGTATCTGGAACTGGGAAAAGCAGGGAAAACAGTGTTAAAGAACATTTAAGTCATGTTAGATATTGTCACCTGGCTTTGATCAACAAGGACAGTGGGTTCTGCCATTAGTAAAAGATGTCGAATCTTGTGCGCGTGGGCATGGCTGTGCTTCACTACACACAAGGAAAAGAAATGTATTGTCCAAAATCTGTAGCACACCAGAAGAAGTCGGCACTGGCCGTTTCACTCTGGGTGAAGGAATGCACACCTGTGCAGTGCTTTGTCAAAACGACTAACAGCAAGTTTCTGAAAGGAAATCAAAGTATTTTTCTGAGCTTTGACAGCTCGCAGTTCCCTCAGCGCAAGAAGAGGCTTGAACAGGCAAGAGGATGAGAAATCTTATTTAGACTACAGGGAGTGGAAACTTTTGAAAGAAAATCGACCAAATACATGTATGTTAAAATACAAAGTTAAAAGACAACAGTGTGCCGAGACACACCGCAGGACTTAGAAGATGCTACTCATCATATATTGGCTGCTTTAGGCTTTCCTGAATGGCAGTAGCTCCTGTCAACTTCAAAACCCGGTGGGAGCTGCCGCCCCAGGGATGCCCCTTTGGAAGCTCTTGCCCCACACACAGCCTGTCCCCGGGCAACCGTGGCACCCACGCCAGCCGTATGCAGCACACCGCCCAGATATACCTCTGCCCTGAGGAGTTGGAGCTCTGCCATCCCACCACCTCCTCCTATGCTCCAAACCTTCGCAAAACTGAGCGGAGGGGCTCCAGCAGCAGGTACCGCTCGGATGCATCACACACAGAGGAAGAAACACCTCCCATTGACATGTTCTGCCTTTAGTTTTATTTTGGCAAGCACTGCCTTCCCGACAGTGGGCAGGCGGTAAACACACACCAGAATTCAGCGCTGTGGTCAAACCAGGCCAAAGACACTGAACTGGGAGGTGTTCACGGTACAGCAGTGTTTGCATGGACTCATCCAGCATAGGGACCCCAGCAAGAGACACACTAAAAGCAGCTCACAAGCACAAGTACCTATGAATCGTGAAAACATGCCTCCATCTGAGCATCCCTTCTCCTGCCTCTGCCCTCCAGAAGTTCTTGAAGGAATGCTCCCCCTAACAAACCTTAAGACACAGAGAAGGCAGAGTTACTGAATGCCTTCTTTTCTTCAGTCTTCACTGCTAATGCTGTCCCTCAAGAATCCCATACCCTGGAGCCAAGGGGGAAGGTCTGGAGAGAGGAAGATTTCCCCTCAGTTGAGGAGGACCGGGTCAGAGACCACTTGGCCAAGCTGGACATTCACAAGTCCATGGGCCCTGATGGGATGCACCCACGAGTGCTGAGAGAGCTGGCAGATGTTATTGCTAGACCACTCTCCATCATCTTTGAAAGGTCATGGGGAACAAGAGAGGTGCCTGAGGACTGGAGGAAGGCTGGCATCTCTCCAGTCTTCAAAAAGGGCAAGAAGGAGGACCCAGGGAACTACAGACTGGGTAGTCTCACATCGGTCCCTGGGAAGGTAATGGAGCGACTCATTCTGGATGTCCTCTCCAAACACAATGAGGAACAGGGAGTTATTGGAAGTGGTCAACACGGATTTACCAAGGGTAAATCATGTTTGACCAA
>NW_009648642.1:829990-853232 GCF_000708025.1 Charadrius vociferus
GGTGAGGCCACAACTGGAATACTGTGTCCAGTTTTGGGCTCCCCAGTTCAAGAGGGACAGGGAACTGCTGGAGCAAGTCCAGCGTAGGGCAACCAAGATGACTAAGGGATTGGAGCATTTCCCTTATGAGGAAAGGCTGAGAGAGCTGGGACTCTTTAGCCTGGGGAAGAGAAGGCTGAGGGGAGACCTTATTAGTGCTTACAAATATCTAAAGGGTGGGTTGAAGGAGGATGGAGCCAGACTTCTCGGTGGTTCCCAGTGACAGGACAAGGGGCAATGGGCACAAGTTGGAACATAGGAAGTTCCATTCCAACACACGGAAAAACTTCTTTACAGTTAGGGTGACAGAGCACTGGAACAGGCTGCCCAGGGAGGTTGTGGAGTCCCCTTCTCTGGAGATTTTCAAAACCTGCCTGGATGCAGTCCTGAGTGATGTGCTCTAGGCAATCCTGCTTTAGCAGGGGAGTGGGACTAGATGATCTCTAGAGGTCCCTTCCAACTCTGAAAATTCTGTGATTCTGTGAACCTGGCACTGCTCTGCACAGAGGAATCCCCATTCTCCCGCAGGAGCCAAGGATGGCTTTGTCAGCAGCTGCAAGGGGGAGAACCCACAGCCGAACCTTCTCCCCTGGCCCAGGTGGAGCTGCAGCAGAGGCTGGTTCTCTCCAGTAGACGTGTCCCTCACAAGAAGGACACTGATCTCATAAGGTGTTACTATATCAACTTTTTTCCTGCAGCAAAATATTAGAAAACTGTTCCTGCTTTGAGAGACCAGTCGTTTTAGCACCACACTCCGTATACTGCTGGTAAGGTACCTAAGTATTTCTTTGCTTGCAAAGACCATCTTCATATGCATCTATTGTGTACTTATTAATATATTTATGTTTGCATTTATTATTTTAATATATTGTTTACTATATCTTACTTAAAAACTAGAAAGCTACCAGAGTAACGCCACCCTGTGAAATGCAAAAGATCCAAAGTACTTTACAAGAATAAACTACCACACAACCCAGAGAAGGCCTCACTGCCTATCAGAGGCATGAACCACAGAGCTGTTGGCCACCACAGAGCACCGCGACCAAGCCACAGCTGGGCAAGGGCACGGACTGTGTCTCACTGAAACCACAGGGGTACAACACAGCAGATCCGCGCACCCACACCGGGGCCAGGACACTGGGACTGGTCCACCCACAGCTCCTGCCAAAAGACCAGGGGACCTCTCGCCAGAACCTCAGTTTTATCTTCACCCTCAAAAGGCATCTCCAGCTTCTCCACACCATGGCTGACCAGAGAGAACAGACACTTTTTATAGTGCCAAATTGTTTTTTAGGGATTTCTTTCACAAATCATTGAGCATGAGGCAGCCAGCAGGTTTGATGGCAGGAGTGGGCAGCCCTGCAGGCAAGGGATGGGTTTAGAGAAGAGAACCATCTGGGAAGCATCAGCAACACGCTTCCACGTTTCTCTGTGTCTCAAGACCACCAGCCTTGGCCATGGGATGGCACAACGTCCCTGGCAGGCGGACACCCCCAGCACCAGCGCAAGAGTCCTGCCCATCCTGGGGAATGTGGGCAAATGAATGCAGGTCCGGTTAAGGAACAAGGACCAGGACATGCAGCACAGGCTCACTTAAATCCCAGGCAGAACCTGGGTTAGGTCTCAACAGTTATTAGCGTCGCGAGAAAGACGAATCTGCCCTTGCATCCCTAAAAGGCAGCAATCCTTTCCAGGGCTGGCCCCACTGTTGCACATAAAATGCCAAGTAAGGATTTACCCTGCCCCCAGCTCATACTCTGGGAATTTCCTGTTCTTCCCCTCCTCCTCCTCCTCCTTCTCTCCCCCCTGGAAAGCCGCTCGCATCTGTACTTCATCAGCCCAAGCTGGAAACAATGAAGAGCAGGCACAGCACGAGCAGAGCCAATGGGAAGGAACGCGCTCGCCGAGCATCCCGGGGGAGCGCCGTCTCAGTCACCCACTCCGCACCCCAAACTCCCAGGCGTCAGGCCACATCGACAGCACTGCGGGACTGGGAAGCAAACTTTGATGCCTCATAAGACCGGACACAAGTTTTACAACATATTTGACAAAAAAGTTTTCATTCCTTTATGTTCCATCTTTTGCATCTGTTTTTCCATGAAACTGTATTTATAGCATCTAATAGTCTGATTTTACAGCCCCTTCTGCTCATATATATATTTTCCATTGCCCATTTTGCATGAAAATTTAAAGAAAAAATCCAGTAAGTTGATTATTAGTTAGAGGCACTGGAGATTTATATGTCTGAAGTACCTCACTACAAAATCTCTCTCCCTCTATTTAATGATGCATATTTGGAAAATGACCATATGTTCCGTCTCTTGCCTTGAAATATCTTGATCGGGAGGAAAAAAAAGTAATCTTTCTTTCCAATTTGGGCCCCATTTCATTGAACAGGACCCTAAGCATTCTGCTTTAAAAGACTACTGTATAATGCAAAGGGAAATACTAAAATAAGATATAATATCTGTAACACTAATATCAGACATAATATAACACTATATAATATATAAGAATATATTATTACATCCCTATAACACTATATCAATATAGTATATATAATGCATTATATATAATATATAGTATATAACATATAGAGAAAATATGTAACATATAATGTATCATAATATATTATTACAGCCCTAATACATACATCTACCTGAATGGATGTCCCTGGGTGCCTCATGCACAGCCTGGGCTGTCAAAAATGGAAACAAATTCAGCAAGTGGGAAAGCTTTTGCTAACCCAACAGTGGGAACAAGGAAGCTTCTCTTCCCTATCACAAAATAAACTGTCCCAGAAATTCGAAGCAGGTTGCTGGCTGCTCTGCTGGCCGTGCCACACCGGTGCAAAGTTTCCTACAAGACTCACCCTCTTGTGCAGGGTGCGGGGGCAGTGGGCACCTCCCTTCCCCAGCCTCCACCCGCTGCCTACGTGCTGCTCCAGGCAAAGGAAAAGGATGGGACAAAGCAGGTGCTGCTTCCTAAGGAAAATTAACAACATCTATTACCGTTTTTCAAACGGTAATCCCTTGCCTGGATTTCAGTAACATTTTCCAACCCCTGAAAAAACGTGTTAGAATAACGTCATCTGGCTGAAATGTGCAACAGTGGGTGATTCTGACCAGATAATTCATTTAGGATCAACTTTACATACATGTGGTTTGATAGACTGGTCATATAAAACCATCATGCTGTGGCCCATAACGGCTACGGAGGGCTGGGACGTGGCCAAATGAGACAAACTGTGTGCCACCTGAGGTGAGCAGGGATGCAAAGCTCATTGTTTAGAAGTAGTATGTAAAATTTTAAACACATCTATAAAAATGGACACAGATCTTACCTTCAAACCATTGCAAAATATTAAATAGAGAGTTAAAATGTCAAAATCAGTGGTGTACTGTCTGCTCTCTTCCAGCCTGGAAAAAACTCAGAACTTGAAAAAATGAAGTTTGATCTGATGTAGCTAAATTACGTTAGATGCTTCCGAAATGCATTTATCGAATTCCGGTTATCCCTATCCAGTGGGACTAAACGATAAAAAGGAACTAAACAATACATGAAAAGTTGCAATAATTCCATGAGATTCTTGATAGCATTAATCATATTAAATGAGGGCTTCTCTGAGAACTATGTCAGGTGTTTTTCATGTGTGCTCAAAACACTGAAAGCTGTCTAGATTATTATTTCTGGCAGAAACAGGGTATTTGATAAAGCAACACAACCTTTACAGAATAGTATCTATAGAAACATATTAAATACACAGCTTTGTCTATTCCAAACTTATCCTGATAAAATCAACACCAAGCTATTGCTCAGCATGAATTGTACCGAGCAAAATTCTTGGGCGCTAAGGAATGCAGTGAGCAACCACAACTGAATATACAGCTGCACTTTTAGCAGTACAGAAGTGTCCAGTAAGGGGATTTTTTTATATTTTTTTAAGGATCAGAAGGATTCCTGGACCATTTTGTACCGGAAGCACAAGATCTCTGAGCGAAGATAGAGAATGTCATTGACCGTGAATATGCCAACAAGAACCATTTGATTAAAACTGCAACAAAAACTAATAACTGACCCATTTTGGTATAAGCAGGCCAGGAAAAAATACCAGATCTTTGCAAAACTCATTTATTTTTGAATTAGTGCAATCTACTCATTTGGGAAATTCCCCAATTTTACATCTTTAGATACTGTTATTAATTGAAAAGAATGATAAAAAGCAATTTCCCTAGTAAAAAGTAATAGAAAAAAACAGGCTGTGCACTGTATAAACAACTGTAAACAGAATTTATTAGGTAGTAAATGGACAAAATCAGTATGGAAGCACCTAGTGATCTGATATAATCTAAATTATTGTGATTCGGAAAGTAAAATTACATTTACATAACTGATTTCTCAGCCAGTAAGACCCAAAATGCTTTATAAACTGCTATGCAAATTGTACGGAGTAATTTAACCTACCGCTGAGCAGAACCACTCTCTAGCATGGAACAATCAGCAAACAGCTACTTCCAGACAAGAACACCCACCAGAAATTTTACCATGGGAAAAAAAGCCGCCATGTGCTCACTGAACGACTGCAGCCAGCAGCAATCACAAGTGCCGTGCATTGCTCCTCAGACACTCACTACACTCCCCCTGTGTTATCCAGGTGGGCTGAAGAGTGTGGTGCTGTGCCCTCACTGCTCTGTAAGCCCTGACCGGGGTTCCCAGGAAAATTTCCATCATCATAAAACCTAAAATTCCTAAATCATTTGGGATGCGGCAGCACCCAACAACAGAGAGACAACATGGACTCAACATTCCGCAGCCTTGTAGGAGATGTCCACCTCACCATAGCTAGAGGGACAAATCATCCAATTTAAGGCCAACTTTGTCACCAGTCCCAGCGCCACCTTCTGTGTTTCACACAGCAGTGAACTGATCCACCTGATTAATCTGTGTCCGTTCCCAGCTGCCACTCACTACATGGCCACCCACCCTCCGGTGGCCACAACAAGAGGCAATTGGGGTAAATGGATTTATTTTTTCTCTCTGGGAAAGCTGCCTTAAATGCAAACTCATCGACTTGCATGGATTTGCAAACGTAACAGGAAAAATTTCTCAAGTATCCTATATCTCAAACCACAAACTAACACCATAATGTTTAGATCACCTGGTGCCTTTGACACTGAAAGACAAGTATGACTTAAGAAGAATATAATTTATTTTTAATGTTGATGGAATTCAAAAAAGAAGTTGAATATTCTCACACCAAATAATTGGTGTGGAAAGAGGAAGAGACGTGATCAAGTGCTAAATAATAAGACTGATTTGTTCAGCCTTCGTAAAATACAATTGCAATTATATTTTTTTTCTGTGCAACATGGAAACAAAGTTTATGCCTTTCTGAAAATATATGCCCAGACTTCAACAAATCATGAAAACCAAAGACAGGAGGGGGAAAAAGCGGGTGTGTGATTATATAGAAGAGATTTTCCCTGAAAGTAAATCTCTCCTGGCATCATCTGTGTATGAGCATTCAGCCTTGCTGCTGAATCACAGGTTTAAAATAATCACAAATAAACCATAGGTTATAAAATACAAAAATATCGTCATTGTTCTTAGGAAATTCCTTTGAAGAAGGGCAGACACCAGTGTGTTATTTATATTGAAACTTCTAAACCCAGAGACATATAGAAACACAACCAATCACAGGAAAAAAAGAACCAAAGATGCTGTACTGCTGTCAGAGGATGAAGATGCTCAAAGTACCTAAATCTTAATCCATTTAAGGATTAAAAATTAACCAAGTCTGCAGAGGAGTGGTGAATTCATAGCCAGATTTGTACATTCAATTCCAAAAGCTGAAACCTAATTATAGGGGCATATGAACTTCACTGGAATATTTTCCATTCCTCTCAGCAACAAGTCTTAGAAAATAAAACATTCCCTTTCAAAAAATTTCCAACCAGTCTGTCTACACTATCAGTACAGGTCTGTTGACTAAGGGCAAAGTAACTTAGCTGGTAAGACAGAGCTGCTATAAAATTAGATTAGTTTCTAATCTAATTTTATTAATTACACTGATGTGAACTCTTGTGCCCACATCTCAGGTGGGGTCAGTGCAGAGCAGTGACGCTGGTGACACAGGTACTCCGCCGTGACTTCTCACTACTCCCTCTCCAGGCTGTTGACAAGAACATCACACCTTCATTTCACAACATACTATTTAGTCCTACACCTTGCACAGTATGTTTTCAGCCTAAAAGAATTCTGACAGGAATCTGATCCAGGAAAGGCATATCCACAGGCAATAACAATGCCTGTGGGGGCCGGAGAAGCCGGCAGCTGCAGCGGGGCAATGCCCGCCCAGGATCGCTGCCCTCGGCCCCACAGCAGGACCCGCTCCTGCAGCTGATGGAATCATGGCACAGCCATTTGGTCTCAGCAAAACCCCACTCGAAACACCCACATTCAGGGACAGTTTGAAACATCCTCAGTACATCTGTTTATTAGAGCTGCTTTCCTTGCAGCTTTTGCAGCACCAGCGCTGCAGTGCCGGCTTGCTGCACGGCGGGCGATTGGGTACCAGGTTGTGACCAGAGGCATTTAATGAAGCAGGTTGGAGAAGCTTTGCGACCCCCCGGGCACTGGTGGGAGGTGGGCAGCCTTCTCAGGGTCCCTGCACAGCCCCACAGCAAAGGGGGACATGGGGCTCAGGGCCGTGCCGGCCCCACACAGCCGCAGTGCAGCAATTTTCCACTTCATTCACAGCATAACACTTGCAACAGCCTTTTCAGACACCCCCAAATTCATTTGTTTATCAGGTTGAGAATTTATATTTTCTATTTCTGTGCTGTGCTCCCTTCTGGGGTTGCAGAGAAGAAAGAGGACACTAGTGTACCCAACACACACACACCACTTTTGTCACGCTCTTTAACAGCCAACCCCAATATTGTTCAGCTTTCGGTAAAAAGCGTTTCAAAAATCCCCTCTCTTCAACCCATTTCTGCAGACCTGATGCTCCGAGGGTTGAGGCTGGAGATTTCTTTTTTTTTTTTTCTCCCCTGTTTACAAGGGGCCCTGGGGTTTGCCCCCAGGGTCCCGGCGATGCGCAGCCCGCCGTGCTGCAGGAGGGAGGAGGAGCGGGATGGGGAGGGGGGGCTCTCCGAGGGGAGGAGGTACAACTTTAGAAGTCTCCATAGTCTTTTCCTTTCAGGAAACACATCCTGTTAATGTTTGACTGCCGTGGCAGTGGCTCTGTTTGTTGCAGTCGACTACGCCCTGAAGCTCACCAAAAACAGCCACAAAAACAGCCATTTCCTCTTCGTGGAGAGGTGGGGGGGCCTTTTCCTCGCAGCAGTGGCTGTTCTCCCATCCCAGCACTCGCAGCTTGGATCTTCAGAGAGGGATACGGCACAGCAAACTCTTCCAGATACTCCAAACTTGCAGAGCTCCTTTGGGATGACAGCACTCAGCTCCAGCTCAGCTTGGCTTTGAGAGAATGACATTTGTCACGGTTTGCAGGATATTCTGAAGTTCGCACCTGAAAATAAGGCTTTTGGAGCAGCGCTGGTTGAGTCGGAGGACTCCGTGCACTCGGCACGGTGCTGGCGAGCATTCCCGCCTCTGCCCTGCAGCAGCTCAGGCTCTACTGCCCCGAGACTGGATTCTTTCTGGCTTCGCCTCGTCTCACAAGGAATGGACCTCCCTATCGTTCAGTTCATCACAGGACTGGCGTTACTTATCAAAGTGCAAGAAGGTGGATAAGCCAAAGCTGGGAAGGACCTAAAAAAACCTTCTTTGGGCTCTTATTTTATGGAATTCTCCTACCTACCTCACAAAATTCTCATTTCCTTCATCAGAAACAGCTCTGGAGTTGACTTTGAGAATGAACGGTGATGTCCTCTAGCCTTTCATAACATCCTAGTGAAGCTGCCTCTGTTTCAAGTCCAAGTTCAATGTGCTGCAGCTGATTGAGACCTCGTGTCTTCTGCAAATAGAGACTGGCAGCAAGCTGACAGTCAGATATGACTGTCCAGAAACTGGTAGCCACAGCTGTGTTGGTAGCCCTGGTCTCACTTATTCTCAACAACGCAGCCGCCTTTACCCCCAATTGGGTATACCAGACGCTGGAGGACGGGCGCAAGCGCAGCGTGGGGCTCTGGAAGATGTGCTGGCTGGCAGAAAAGAGCAGAGGAGGTGCAAGCACGAGTGCCAGGCATGGGCAAGGGGAGGAGCGCGAGTGTGAAGCCCTGGGCTGGGGTTCCGAGTCAGCCGGGTTCCAGGAGTCACGCAGCACTGTCAAACGTAAGTTCAATCTCTTGTCTTCACTGCTTACGTGAGGTTGCGATTATATGGCATACCTGGTCCCCAGGAGGTTTATAGCCTAGCAGAGCATCCTGAAATCGCTGTTAACTGTCTCAGTCTGAACATCTCTTAACGTTCATCCCCGAATAAACGAATTTGGAAAAACAAGAGTAATTATGTCCACCAGTGATGAACTAAACTCCTCCTCCTCCCACACCAAAAGCAGTAACCTACATTGTGCTGTCTGGTTTATACAGTGTACAGAATGATGTACTTCGAAAAAATAATCTGTGAAGTGTAAGTCTAAAGCTTTGAGACATCTGCTGCTCTCTGTTCCCTCTCGGGTTTCTGCTATAAGCATATCCCTTCCTGCTCAATGCATTAAACCACCACCACAGTTGCTCTGAATACCACAAAATTAAAAACAAACAAACAAAACAAAAAACCACCAAAATAAAGTATTCAGATGCCACCCTAAGTTATTTCTCCCTTCTGTTTACTTTTGTTGGAAGTGCCAGGAGTGAAAAATACAGAAATAGTTTTGGTAAAAACATGTAAAATCGAGATAGGCCTTAATGCATGCACTATTATTCTCGGTGAAAAAAACACAAACAGTATATATTACTCAGGGAACATGAAAATCATTAAGCATGGTGTATTTCTCATTTTGCAAATTCACACTTGTGGGATCTGAAGAATACACATCACAAACTAGCTAGTTAGAATTTTTGGGTTAGATGAAACCTTTAAGCCAATTATGAGAATGATAAAGCTGAATAATTAAAAAGTACACCTTACTCATCACATTCATAAAGTTAATGGTGTGACCCTGCTGTCATTAAGAAACCAGAGCAGAACTGTGCTTGGAATACCTGTGGTCTTCTTGGACACCATGGCTGTGACCACAACTAGCCACGGTGCCAAGAGGTTTGCTCTACCGAACGCCCCCACTTCCTGCGGCTGGTGACGGGCCGGGGCCATGCGCGGCGGGGCCGTGCTTCAGCCACAGCAGCGCTTTAACTGCATCCTTCAAGGAATTGAATTTAACAGAACAAATGTCTGTAAACTTCATGCCTTGACAGACACGAGGATTTCCCAGAGGTTTTAACAGCGCTCATAAACAGCTCTGGTGCCTCCGAAGGACAGGAGCTTTTGTAACATAACTCATTTCAGATAGATTTTTTTTTTCCCCATGGTTTGAAATGTGGAGAAAGAGCAAAATGCTCTGCTCCTACTCAAAGTCTCTTATATCCCTCTGGAGACGAAAACAAAGAAATATGAGAGGAATTTCTTTTAAAAAATGCTTTAACGTGGACCCATTCCATATCACGTTTTCCAACAAAATTGTGTGGTAACATTTTTTGCACATTTGCTAATATGAAACCTGCATAAATCATGAACAGAAAACTTCTGAACTGTTATAAAGCCCTACACCTAACTTTCAATTGTTTTTGAATTGAAAGAAAGAACTTTTGTGACGACATATAATTATAAAAAGGGTGAGACAGTTGAAGAAGTTCCTTGATGTGTATCTGCAACTTCATCACTGGAATCACTGCCCCAATTAATATTTATAAGCCATGTTCTGATTTGAACAACATGCATACCATTCATAAATTTTAAAAGTACCTGTTCTACATTCAACAGCCAGAATGAGGTCCTGCATATTGAATTTGGCTCCTGCAGCATTTTAAACACCCAAACTTGTATTTCTTGCTGTGCACATAAAGTCAAATTCCACACCAAATCCCTCCCTGCTCCGATTCCCCACTACCAGGACACCTGTGTGCATTATTTCACCATAACACAGACCACTGGAGCAAGAGTGGTCTTAATGCATGCAGCTATTCTTCTCGGTGAAAAAAACACAAACAGTATATATTACTCAGGGAACATGAAAATCATTAAGCATGGTGTATTTCTCATTTTGCAAATTCACACTTGTGGGATCTGAAGAATACACATCACAAACTAGCTAGTTAGAATTTTTGGGTAAGATGAAACCTTTAAGCCAATGAAGGTGTTCTGCATGCAAATCCTGTGATATAAACACCGCATCAAGAATATTAAAGTGTCAGTAAAGGACCGCTGGTGTAAATACCAAGTGACATAAAAGACAAGGGGAGATTACAGATGCTGTAGCAGGGAGACGCAGGGAGAAAAAAAAGATTAGAAATGTAAAAAAAAAAAAATCTAGGGACAGGAGTAAATAATATTAAAAATACTATACGTAAACGAAGCGTCTCAGTGTGAACTATTTCAGCAAGGCACAGCCCAAGAAACGGGGCTGACATGGTCCTAGAGGAAAGCACCTCTTCAGGCGCAAGGCTCTCTGCTCCTGGGGGAGACCTCCGGCCCTTCCACCCTTATCCACATCTGTCTCACTCTCCTCCTCGCTGTGCAGTCCTGCACCCTTCTTTCAACCATCTATGATGCTAAAAAGCTTCTGTGAGACAGTTCAAATTACTAACAGCAAGAAAATACCCAGGTTTGGAGTGGAAGGTTGTGAGGCGGTGGAAATGGAATGGGGTTTTTTTTTGCACGGTGGTTTTTCTGTTGGATTAAGCTGTGGTATCAGGAGTCCAAGAGGTACTGCTCCTAGCACAGGCTGAGTGATGCAAGCGTGATGATGGGTAACACAGCTCCTTTTTAGTGGCAGCAAAGTAGCAAATCTGAAGCCTTTGCTTGTGCTGGGCATCAGGGCCCCATTCTGAGGGCACCAATCCAACATGGGCAAACCACTAGACAACACAAACGTAAAGGCTTCACCTAGAACTCAGGTGGCCCCTCTTCAAAACACTTCAAGGAAACCTAGCCAGGTAGCCTAACTCTCTGGTCATCTGAGTGAGGGCAAAGAAATTTGCCAGAGGTTATGGAGATGCAGTTTCAGAGCTGTTGCAAAATTTCAGAAGATTATGCTCTTGCCTGCGTCTCTTAACCCTTCACAAAAAAGACCACATGTAGTAGAAGCATACACTCAGTAAGATCTTGGGTAGGAAAGCGCGTCTGGAGTACTCCATGCTCAGCACACTGAGCTGCCTTGAGCAGCGAGATGACCCGGCTACACCACCAACAGTGCCCTCTCGGAACAAACCAGCCCTGCTCAAAGCCACCGCTACCTATGTCCTGGCCCAACACCAGGCCAATGATACTGCGCAGCACTAGGTGAACATACCAGATTACTTGGAATCAGCTGAGACATTTTTAACCATGCTGCGCGGTACAAACATGCCCTTAAGCCCTACTGTGCTACAAGGCTATCTCTGGGTGGACAGATGGAGCTGATATATTCATTAGCCGAGGTCACAGTCTGTCCCTTTTTTGTCTAAAGAACATTTTGAACAATGTGAAGATGCAGGAATAGGGAGGGGTTTAAAAAGATATAAAAACCTTGCTTGGTTCTTCAGGGCTCTAGAAGACATAACGAAAATTCCAACCGTGGGAAGTGTATTTCAACTACAGATGCCCAGAGCAAGACAGCGCTTGTTAACTGTAGGTCTTACAAGGGAGTATAACCAGTGCCAGGGAGAGGCACAGGATCACAAGTGCCTACGTGATTGCCATTAGGGATCAAATATAAGCACCCTTCAGCCTAAACGTACCATTTATGCAAACGCATGTACACCATGAGACAGGGTGGCTATGGCAGGACACTGCTCAGTGTGGGAGTAAGGAGCCCCGGTTCGCTCGCAGAGGCAACGCTTCGCTTGAGCGCCCGTGTCCACTGCATTGACACAAATTTCCAATGTCCACAGATTTCCTTGAAATTTGGCTGGATGGAAGCCAGGCTGAGTCAAGCGGCTGAGCAGTTGTAGACACATGTTCCTTTCTCAGTATTTGCAGATCAAGAAAGGAGGCCCACTGCACTTGGAGAAGACAGGAACTACCATCAGATTTAAAAAAAAAAGCCCAAAAGTTTGTTATATACGTGGCTGCCTGGTAAATGGCTCGGGCCGTTACACAGAGATGGAGGCAATGCAGCCAGCTGGCAGCTCGGGGCTTGTGACTTCCCCTCCTAACATCTGCTATATGATCAATATTTAAATAAGCAAAATTATTAATTTAACAGTAGAGGCCAGTGGAGGTGAATTGTAAGAGGTCTGGCTCTTTGGAAAACTTCAAATATTTCTGGATTCAGGATAGGAAGAGGAATGTAATATACGTTTCAACACAATACCTTTACATGCAGCACACAGAAATACTATCAGAGAAATCCATGTTTCAGAGAAATCAATCTATCAAGACTTTGAATTCAATTAAAGCATTAAGAGTGAAAATGGCTATGGAGCTTTTGACAATTTCAGACTAAATGCATTTATTACAGCCACCAGCGCTGAATACCCTACTGATGTTCATAAAGAGGCAAACCATAAAATGTAGACAGCGAACATAACAGGAACTATGTAACAGCCTCATCTGTTAAAACTGATCACTGCATAGAAGCAATCTGAATGTTGAGTTTGAAAGGTCCCCATAAGCACTTGTTTATGTTGAAAATCATTGATGTAGCTGTCTTCACTCCAAAAGTAACTGAAGCTGTTAAAAAAAAACAACAAAAAAACCCCAACCAACCAAGCACATGCTTCCTGTCTTCCCCAAACAAGATCTGTATGCCTTTCAAACTAAATATTCAAATGTGACGTTTCACGCTCAGATGAGCTCATAAAGTTCCAAAATACCTAAAGGGATGGAAGATTTCACCAGTTTGTCACATCAGAACATTCTTTTGATTGTGCTGAAATAGATTTATTTCTCCCCCCCCCCCTTTTTAATTATTATTTTTAAGTGAAAAAGCATAAATTGCTTACTTCAGAAAGCTACCCAAGTGATGAAACCAAGCCAAATAAATGACTGTTCTCATTTTTAAGATATCCACCCAGCAACAGAATGTACAGAGGACTCCTTGTAGCTGAAAGCTATATGGCTGCTTACAGGGATTTGAAGAGAAAAGAGACAGGGAAAGACTTTCCTTTCCAGGATAAAGTCCTGTCCTTACAATAAGACATACAAACAACATTCTCAAGTAGAAAGGGATAAACTGATGAAGAAAAAACTAGATCCAGATCTATCTCCCTTTAAGAAATTAGTGTATATTCAGACCATCAAAAGATATCTGTATCAAAGAGGCAGTGCTTTAATTAAATATTCCCATGGTCTCACTCATGCAAAGGTGCACTTAGATACTGCCAGCATTTGTTCGAGTTTGCTTCACAAATGTCTTTAAAATGTTTCAATGTATTTCCTAATTCATACTCAAAAAAAACCACTCAAGAGGTAAACAACATAAATACCAGAAATTTAAATCAGCAGAAGAAATGTCCAAAGACTTCATAAATAGAGCACAAGAGCATGATGCTGACTGTCAATAAATAATTACAGTGATTCTGTTTATTTGCCTTATTATCGCTTAACTATTTTAGCAGTAAGTGCTGAATCTGCTATGTCTGTGTTGTACTTTGCATTTTCGTAGTGCTCTTGATATTCAAGGCACAGCTCCAGCTGATTTCCATGTCAGCTGCAGAGACCATTTCGGCACATCTGGTCTTTGCTGACAATGCTGACATCCAAAACAAGGCGAACACACAATTACTTGCCAAAAGTTTGGCTAAAGTGGATTTTTTTAGAATTATAAAGAAGGGTTTCTTCTGAAAGTATGTATTAATACAGAATTCAGTTCTCCAGGTTGGAATTCAACTTCACTAACAGCAAGACCATGAATAAGAGTTAGCAATGCAGAAGTCAAATAGAGAGCGGGTCTGAATGGCACCACTTCAGCTTTTCTGTGAAGCACTAATTTCACGCGTTGCATGAATCAGAGCTCCCATGAAAAAACAGCATCAGCCCATTTTGGTAAAAGTGTACTATTCTGGCTTTTCCCAATATTTGGATGCTTGGCTTTGTGTTTCTGAAGTCCCTATAAGGTGGATTTTAAAAATTACTCCAAAAGGCTGACAAAGTAGAACTCTGCTATACAAAACCACACACTACGCCCAAACTGAATCACGGGCAGGCTTCAAACCTGCAGGTGAATGCACAGGCATAACTGTTACTTCTTTTCCAAGTGGCTTAGTAACCAGGGCAGGAGTGAGAAGCCTCCCAGCGAGGGCTCTGAGCTTGGACAGAACAAGCTCTTTGCTCTCTGCTCTGGAGTGCCTGGTAGCACCGTGGCTGGAGGAACCAGCGTGGCATATCCACTGCCTGTGACAACACAGAGCCATGATGGGACCAATGAGCCTAGTGCTGCTGGGCTTTCAGAGGATTGAGTTGCTGGCTGTGGTTCCATTAAGGCAGTGTATACTAAGACTTATCAGATTACTTACTGGAGTGAGCGTTAATAGAACAGCAGGAGATGCATCCCTTAGCTCAGGAGAACACCTCAGCTAAATGTCAAGTTCCAGAGGAAAACCGTGTACTCAGTTAGAATCTCTTGATTATATTACATAAAACCTAATTACCGACCAAGTTAGATTACATTCTAACAGCAGAAAATTACTTCAGCCTGCAGACAAAAATAAGTGAAGCAACTTAAGCATAAGCAGTATTACCAGTTCTACCCATAATTATTTAGAAATCTCTGTTTCAGAAAAGCAACCACTTATCCTCTTTTCCAGAATAAAGTCACGTCTGAACATTAAGCATTTATGAAGACAATCAGGTACATCTCAGAATGTATACCCAATACATATAAATTTATAATCTATAAACTCAAGAATCGTAAAAAGGAAAGAGGAAGGATAGAATACTTTCTTTAAAAAATTCCTTTCATCATAAACATAGCAATCATTGAATTCCTCCTATAAAGTCTGACTTTTTATACTGACAGTGAAAAAAGGTTAACAACCAAGTAATGTTTAAAAAGCAAGTCCATGATGAAAAGGTTATTACACTCAGAACTCTAGTGGATTGGAATAATTTTTAAAATCAATACCTAAAAGGGTAACTTTTGGTTAAAAGAAAACGAAGTTAAGCGCAACTAAAGTAGCTGTTTAACATCAAAACAATCAATAGAAACAAGGAAGCAAAATTCCTCAAGAGATTTAAAGTATGGATAAACTGATAGATGTCATCAACTTCGCAGCAGCCAAAGGTGTCTACGGTCTCCCCCAGTTAAGCATAATGAATTCCTGCCCATCTAATTACAAAGTTTAAATAGCACTTTTTGGATGTAAGACATTTTGTGTCCCACCATTTTGTGTCCCACAGCAGGGATACGATAACGGCACGCTGGCAGTCAGCTCCTGCAGCTCAGGTGACCGGCAGGCCATGGTGAAGCCGGGGTGAGATGTTCAGCGCCAGCACAGTTCCCAGGCAGCGAGTCACCGTGTGGTCACGACTCTTCCAGGGCTGGTAACTTAATAAGTTACAGAAGCTGGACTTAAGTTTGCACTAAAATTTTTGTTCACCAAAAGTGGTATTTCTCAGGGGAAGTTTTAGAGAAATATTAAAATGTCTTGGGCCATTTAGTTTCCATCATACACACTCTGCGCTTTAATCAGTCAAAAGTTCGAATTCCCATCTATGATGGGAATGTCCTTATGTCCTTATACGCATATAAGGTATGTCCTTATACACAGACAGAAAAGGGGAAGAAAACCTCATGTTTTAAGCAATTAGCATAATCTGATTTTTCAGTGAGATCATCCTTCCTCATTATCCCAAAACACTGCAAATTACTCTCCAGTATGACTAACCTACTTCTGCAATGCACAAATAGTCCTGGGGCTATCACGGAACATAAAAAAAAATTGCTGCTTGCAAATAACAAAATCAAATCAACATTTCTAATCCAGATAGATACATCTGGTCTAGGAAGTGAGCAAGACAACAAGGAATTTGAATTAGTCTCATCCCTGGAGTTTGGGTTTTGACCCTTGACTGATGACTGCATTTTAAACAAAGCAGAATTCATTAGCCAGTACCGCCGGCTGTACAAGAGACCCAGCTGGATACCCTGCCCATGAATTAACTCTTCTCAGAGTAAACTGGGATCAAGATGGGCTTCCAGAAGGAAAAAGTCAAAGAGACTAGCATTTTATATTGATGAACAACGGCTGCTTAGAGCAGAGTTTCGGAGCCGTTCAGTGTCTACCACATTCCAGTTCCCAACAGCCACGTTGCATCGTAAGGGAGGTGAAGGAAAGGTATGTAAAAAGCAAGGATCCGCTCTGGATTGCCCTCCCTCCTTCACCTGTGTCAGACACGCACAAGGGAATAAACACTTGTGCAGCGTCCACTTCTGTTCTGCTGGAAGGATCCACCTCTAGCTATGGGAAACCCCTTTCACAGTTAAACTTCAGGAGACAGGCAACATTAACAATAATGAGTTCAAACCAAAAAAAGTGGGGCATCCAAAATACAAAATACCTATGTCATGACAATCTTAGACAATAGATTCTAGAAGCTAATGGTTAACACAAATGCCACCAGTAACTGTGCAGACACTATAATCACTGCATACCTCCTGTTTAACAAATTGCGGCTAACATAACATCATTCCACAAAAGCTGAAGTCTGCAATGGGCACAGAAAGTTACAGCGGGATCACGGCTACTGTAGATGGAGCAGAAATGTTTGAAATGGTTGCAAACAGCAGTAAAGATCATCGGTGTTACACATTCAATGCTACTGCACTCTCCAGTTGCAAGAGAGGACAGTCATCATAGAACCATTATTTAAAGACTAAATTATTAAAAGATCAATTCAGTCATAAACTTACTATTTTTAGTATGCTAGATATAATTTCATCTATGGCAATGCCAAAACAATTTAAAATTCAGTTGAGTGTTAAAAAGAAGTCATGAATAACAGTGAAGGCAGAAGTTTGGTGTTTGTTTCTATGTCAGGGGGTGGTATGTATTTCGGGGATAAACTTCAGACATTTAGAGGGTATATAATAACAGAGTCTTTTTTTAAAAAAAAAAAAAGCTCGTGCATAGTCTATACAGACAAGGCAACAGAATTCATTATGGATCTAAACCAACTATTTTTTTAATTTGACACTACAGATAAATTTGTCAACGGAACTAATAATAATGGCTGCAAGCTTGCTCTTTATTTAGTACATTTCTCCTTTGAAAGCCATGACTGTCCCTTCAGCAAGCATTGGTCCCCAAGGTATTACAGAAGTCCATTTAAGGGGAAAAAGACTCCAAATGCTTAAAGTTTTACTGATATTTACACAAAGCTCAGACATCTGAATATGATTTTGTTATCAGCCAACATGCTTCGTGACCTGTAAGCATTCAACATGGCAAAAATATCTAAATGCTCCCAATGCTAGAAACGACTAAACACGAAATCTTTGAGCAAACCATTTTTTGAGCGAAATAATTTTCCTCTCTGGTCAGAGATTAACTCACTTGTAAAAACCAAAAATACTTAGCATGTCAACTTCTTAACATTTTATTCAATGTGAAGAAGTTAATGGACTATGGTTCTTAACTAGCTCTTTCAGATACAATTTTATACATATTTTATTAAATTTTAATTAAATGAGTTGTTACTTACAACACTGGAAACTAAAAGTGACCTTTGAGGGGAAAATAAAGGGTAAACTCATTTTTATGACTCACAAAAGTAGAGCAGCCTCAATGATTACCACAATGAAGTTTACCCTTGCTTGTTTATACCACATTTTGTTTTCTGCACTTCCTAGGAGTCTCCTTGGAAGATCATGAACCAAATTCCGGTGGTCAGTGCACCCACTAGACTTATAACCAGTTAAGTCACTTTTGAAAATCCGATGAATATTCACGTCTAGAGTCTTTTCTTTTTCTAATATATGCCAACTCAAACACTGAGCTGCTGCTATTTCAGAATAGCAATGATGTATTAGCAAGAGATGTTGAACTGGCACAATGATATTTACAATTCCCACCTTTTGCTAGAGAGGAAGGAAAAGGATGAAAACAGGACATCTATCAGGTTAACAGGAAAAGCAGGAAATAAGCCTGACTAAAAGTACCCAACTTTGCAATGAATATATTCCATTCAGTAGCCAGCTGGGAGAAACATTTTAATCAGGTTTCTAGCCAAGACTCCAAATATCTATGTCTGTAATGATTTCTGTATTTGCTCTTTATATTTAATATAGAATCATAAAATATCTCACATCGCAAGGGACCCAACATAAGGATCAGAGTCCCACTCCCTGCTCCTCGCAGGACTACCTAAAAATAAACTCCATGACTAAGAGTGTCCTTCAGACACTCCTTGACCTCTGACAGGCTTGGTGCTGTGATCACTTCCCTGGGAAACTTGTTCCAGGGACCAACCACCCTCTCAGTGAAGAACCTTTTTTTAATGTCCAACCTGCACTTCCCCTGACACAGCTTCATTCCATTTCCTCATGTCCTATCGCGGGTCACCAGAGAGAGGAGATCAGCACCTCCCCCTCTGCTGCCCCCCTTCAGAAAGATGTAGACTGCCATGTGGGCACCCCTCAGCCTTCTCTTCTCCAAGCTGAACAAGCCAAGTGACTTCAGTGACCTCCTCAGAAGTCTTGCCCTCAAAGTCTTTCACCATCTTGGTCGCCTTCTTCTAGACATACTGTCATAGTTTGACATCCTTGTATTGAGGTGCCCAAAGCGGCACACAGAACTTAAGGTAGGGCCACACCAGTGCAGTGTGGAGTGGGATGATCACCTCCCTTGACCAGCTTGTGATGCTGTGCTTGATGTACCCCAGGGCACGGTTGGCTCTTTTGGCTGCCGTTCGATTCAACTTGCCATCAACCCAAACCCCCAGATCTCTTTCCACGGGGCTGCTCTCCAGCCTCCCATCCCCCAGTTTGTACATATAACCAGGATTACCGTGTCCTGGGTGCATAATTCAGCACTTGCTCTGTGAAATTTCATACAGTTGGTGACTGCCCAGCTCTCAAGTCTATCCAGATCTCCCTGTGAGGCGTCTCTACCCTCAAGGGAGTCCACAGTCCTCCTAGTTTAGTATCGTCAACAAACTGATTTAACGTAGATTCAGTTCCTGCATCCAGATCATTTATAAAGTCATTCAAGAGCACTGGCCCTAAAATTGAGCCCTGGGGAACCCCACCCGTGACCAGCTGCCAGCCTGATGTCACCCCATTTACTGTAACCCTTTGAGCCTGACCAGTCAGCCAATTGCTCATCCAGTGTACAATGCACTTGTCTCACTGCATGCTGGACAGTTTATCCAGGAGGATAGTGTGAGAAACAGTATGAAAAGCTTTACTAAAGTCCAAACCCACCACATCTGCAGGCTTCCCTTGGTCAACTAGATGGCTGACCTTGTCATAAAAGGAAATTTAGCTGGTTAAGTGGGACTTTCTCCTCATTAACCCACGCTGTCTATGACCAATGACTGCGTTGTCTCTCAAGTGTTTTTCAGTAACTCCCAGAATAAGCATCTCCATAATTCTACCAGGCACTGAAATGAGACTGTCATTACCAGGGTCTTCCTTCTTGCCCTGCTTGAAAACTGGGACAACATTTGCCAGCTTCCAGTCAACAGGGACCTTTCTAGACTCCCGAGGCCATTGAAAAACAATGGAGAGAGGTCCCACGATGACATTGACCAGCTCTTTCAGTGTCCTGGTATGAATCCTATCAGGCCCCATAGATTTATGCGCATCCAGCTGGAGCAGCAAGTCTCAAAAAAGTTCAGCATTGGCTAGGAGTTTGTCATTCCCCCAGTCAGGGTCTTCCAACACAGGGCGCTGGGGGTCTCAAGGCCCATCACTGGTGTTAAAGGCAGAGGTGAAGAAGGCATTAAATGTCTCTGCTTTGTCTACATCCCTATTTATGAGGTCTCTGGTCCTCCTTTGGCTGTTAACATATCTTTAAAAGCCCTTTCGTTTTTCTTCACAGTGCTGGCCGGCTTGAACTCCAGTCGAGCTTTGGCCACACGAATTTTCTCCCTACAGTGGCAAGCAGCATCTTTGTAGTCCTCCCATGTAACCTGTCTTTGCTTCCAATGTCCATACACTTCCCTTTTCTGCCTAAGTTCTAGAAGAAGATCCCTGCTCAGCCAAGCTGCCCTTCTGCCCCGCTTGCTTGACTTCCGACTCTGCACTCTTAAGAGATGGCTCTTAAAAAGTGACCAGCATTCATGGACCCCAACACCTTCAAAAGCAGATTCCCAGGGGACCTTACTGACTAGCTCCTTCAGCAGCCCCAGGTCTGCTCTCCGCATATCCAGGGTCAAAGTTTTACTGGCAGTTTTTCTCCTGTCGCCAATGATTTGAAACTCAGCTACTTCATGGTCACTGTGACCAAGCCAGCAATCATTCACCACTTTGCCCACGAGTCCCTCTCTGTTTACAAACTACAAATCTACGAGGGTATCTTTCCCAATCAGCTCCCTCAGTACCTGCATCAAGAGTTTATCCTCATCATGCTTCAGAAATTTCCTGGACCTGTTTGTGTCCATTGTATGATATTCCCAGTTGATGTCTGGGAAGTTAAAAATCACCCATAAGGTCAAGGGCAGTTGATATAGAGATATCCCTTAATTCCTTGTAGAATAAGTCATTGGTGTCATTGTCCTAGCTGGGTGGTTGACAGTAGATTCCCACAACCTCCACTAAAATATATATGAATATATATTAAAAAAATGTAACTTTTCACTTAAACATGTTGTTATGCCATAACACCTCATTCTGAACGGCCAAGCATTGACATCTCCATTGTAACTGTTTCCCTTGTTAGACAGATAGAAATACAAGGGTCTCTCTGGTGCATCCGAAAGATTAATAAATGTTAAAATAACGAAAAGTTAAGAATCCACTATACAAAGCTTCCTTAAACCAGTAAGATGTTAGCATTAACAGCCACAGGATGTTTTCTAGGACAATCCAGATGGACTTGGTGAAAAAGAAATACAGGGTGTTACAGATTTGTCCTTGGGATGATCATCATTTTAGCCCCTTGAAAACCTATTTATGAACTACGTTTCCATTTCAGCCAGTGCCACACGAACACAAACCAAACACCATTCCTGCCCCAAACAATTCCGGCTATTACTTATAGGTAGAGTCTTCACAGGGCAAAAGTCAAGCACCTCCAGCGAGCCATGCTTGGAAATTAGCTGCTTGGCTGATACAAGATTGCTTTGCACTGAAGCAATAGATATGGGATGCTGCGTAACTAAAGGAAAGATTCAATACACATGCTAAGGAAAGTCTTTTCCTCATCAGACCACGGGGAATGCAGTTAGAGCACGGGACTGCTGGGAGAAGGAATAGTGCCCGAGAATAATTTTCTATGGACTGACAAACTTTACATACCTGCTCAGCCAGGATTTTCTTTTTCCCGATTTTATATCATTTTAACTTTATGCTTACTTCTTCTGTTTCCCTAGTGCAGTTTGACATGATGCGTGCTTGTAACCTCATCGCCACTGTTGCTCTAACTGCTGGCCAGCTCATCTTTGTCCTGGGCCTGATGGAGCTACCTATCATTTCTCAGGATACCCAGTGGTGGGAGGAGGCCATAGCTGCCGTGTTCCAACTTGCCAGTAAGTTTACTTCTTTTCACTGACGGAAAAATATTTAGTCTCTATTAAATGCAGGTGGAAAAAGAGTTTCTTACTTTATAAATCTTTCAAGTGACAAAGAATAGCAAAAAGGCCTAAATCTAAAGGTAAGCTCATTGTCTCTTAAAAGCTCTCCCCATGAGATTCTGCAGTGCATGAATAGAACCTTTTATCTTGCATATATCAGAATGAGTCTTCTGCCAACCAAGAAAAACAAACCTTTATTATTTCCTATGAAACCAGGAAGGCAAACATGAAAGAAATAAACTGGATGCAATGTAATCCCACAATTTAGCAGGACAAAACATACCAAAGGAACTGTTTGAAAGCAGAGCAGAACAGCCAAGGGAATTTTTGAAGTCTTGATGAAATGTGATTATTTGCTTTTAGCTAACTGAATTTTATTCAATGACTGTCAGCTGGATTTTGATAGACAGATACATCTGTAATCTAGCAAAGAAAGCTGAAGTCAATTCATAACATTGACTGCTATAAATAAAATTCCCACAGTAATTCTCACGGACACAGACTGTATACAGAAATGAATGAGGAAAGGAGGAAATGGTTTTATCACAATTCCATACTGACAGCAGTGGCAACAAACTGTAAACATTTTGTAATAATACCTTTCTTTACTACATAAAATATGTCACTCAGTATTCATTACACCAAAAATCCAATCCTATAAAATATCCATGCATGAAACTGTGACTAATGGAGTATAAAATTCAGGCTGCTTACAAGATGGGATTAAAAAAATGTATTAACGTAAAGAACCAGTTATAATAAAGTAACACTATTTTAATTTAAATTTTAATTCCAACTTTGAAAACTCGGAATATTTAGAATGGTATAAACCTACAGAGACCTCAGGTTTACCCTGCTGCAAGATCAGAATGTAGCCGAGGTCATTTAAATACAGTCCTCACAGCAATAAATACCCATTAAGGATGATGAACCTGAAATCCAAACAAGAGCAGGAGACTGCAGCAGAGGTTCTGTAACTCTCAAAGTATCTGATCCAGCTTCCAGGTGCAGTGAGACCCTCAAGCATCAGTCAGTGCTACCAAGAGACAGATCTATAGCCTTGGCTCTCTACAACCTCGTCATGTACACCATGGTCTTTGTAACTCTGGATACCTTCTGGATAGTTCTCCCTGATCATCAGTGTGATGCCTGCTTTACTCTCACTCCCATCCTCCCCAAAACTCGACAGGTCTGGTTTTCCCAGAGAGGAAATGCATTCTAGCCATGTTTAGATGTGTTGTTTCATTGACAAACAGCACAGTGGACAGCCGTGTGCCTTTCTTCTATCAAGGCTGCTAATTTTAGACCAGCTTTTTTTTTTTTTTTTTGCCTTTTTTTTTTTTTTCCTTCTGTGGGGCTCTTTTTAAAC